>NW_022262992.1:77500-97324 GCF_002021735.2 Oncorhynchus kisutch | reverse complement strand
GACCCTCTCAGACAGTGAGGTTACCGATCAGCCACGTGTGGTGGCCATAGGAGTGTGTTCATCCCCCTGAGACCCTCTCAGACAGTGAGGTTACAGATCAGCCACGTGTGTGGCCAGTAGAGTGTGTTTCAATCCCCCTGACCCTCTCAGACAGTAGAATGTACAGATCAGCCACGTGTGGTGGCCAGTAGGAATGTGTTTCAAATCCCCCTGAGACCCTCTCAGACAGTGAGGTTACAGATCAGCCACGTGTGGTGGCCAGTGGAAGTGTGGTTTCACATGTTTCCCATGACAGAAAGCCCCTTGGATTGAATTAAGATAGAGAGAGAGAAGACAGACCCAGAGACCGAGAGAGACACACAGAGAGAGACACAGAGAGAGACACAGAAGAGACACAGAGAGACGACAGAGAGAGGACACAGAGAGAGAGAGAGAGAGAGAGACGAGAGGAGAGAAGAGAGAGAGAGAAGAGAGAGAGAGGAGACAGAGAGAGAGAGAGAGAGAGACAGAGAGGACAGAGAAGAGAGAGAGAGAGGAAGAAAGTATAGTGGAGGAACTTGTTAAAGGTCTGTGTGTGTCTGCACCTGTATAACTCCTGGAACACTAACAACTGGTCCTTCCATTAAACCAGCTGTGCTTTACAAACTATCCCTCTGATACACTGAGTAGGCAGCCTTTCCCTTTAACAAACTGGAACTGGTTTATACTGTGTAACACAGTGAGGGGAATAGACAAACACTACAGCTTGGTTGGAGGTAGAAACCAGTGCTGTGTTACCCCCTGCCTTTGACCCTGTGTGATTAAGTCCCTGATACATGCATACCATTACTCAACCTCTATTTCTAGACCTTCCTCTCTCTCTCTCTCTCTCTCTCTCTCTTTCCTCTTTCCTCTCTCTCCTTTCCTCTCTCTCTCTCTCTCTCTCTCCTCTTTCCTCTCTCTCTCTCCTTTCAGGCCCTCTCTGTGTGTGTTTGTGTTGGCAACAGCCTCTTAAGCGCGGTAGGTAAAATCCCTACATCCAACAAGCCTGCCAAGAAAGCCACACACACACACACACGTGCGGGCACGCCAAACACACAAAGAGAGAAGGAGAGCCAAGAAAGCTTCACTCAGCTCAACCTCAGGGGGGAGAAGCTTTAGAAAACCCCAGGTCCTTTCTCCTCCCACACAATAAGATGTGCTGCTGTTACTGTACGTTAGTCGTTGTTATCATGCAGCTCTTACTAATATACTGTGTCTGAAAGGAGGATCACATTTACATATCTGGTTTACTTTAGGCCAGAGAATGTTCCCACAGGAAAAACAACGCTGTTTTACAGGAGTCGGCAGCTCTTCCTCAGTTCATGCTACTCTACTGTAATGTTTACATTAGTTAGTTAGTTTGTTAGTTTACACTAGAAAGGGCCGATCTTAGAGATGTCCTAACTTGAGGGGTCATGACCCCACTCTCCCATCTGGGATACATTCTCAAAGACTTTCTGCCTTACCCTTTCTATCTTTCTATTTCCCTCTCTCCTTCTCTCTCATGAGAACGCAGTCTCATCTCGCGTTCTTCCATTCACCCCTTTCTCCCTTTCTCTCATCCTCCTTCTTTCCCTCTCCTTCTCTCATCCTCCTTCTTTCCCTCTCCTTCTCTCTCATCCTCCTTCTTTCCCTCTCCTTCTCTCTCATCCTCCTTCTTTCCCTCTCCTTCTCTCTCATCCTCCTTCTTTCCCTCTCCTTCTCTCTCATCCTCCTTCTTTCTCTCTCCTTCTCTCTCATCCTCCTTCTTTCTCTCTCCTTCTCTCTCATCCTCCTTCTTTCTCTCTCCTTCTCTCTCATCCTCCTTCTTTCCCTCTCCTTTTACCCCTTTTCGCTCCCTATTTTTCTGTCCTCTCTACTATTCTCCTCTCCCTCTCTGTCTCCTTCTCTCAGGGTAGTTCGGTCAGTCAGAGGTCTGGTTGTCATTAGCTTCCTGTTACTGACTTAAAGAAAAACAGCCCAGAGAGAGAGAGGGAGAGAGGGGCCCTTCTTGAACCCTTCTCCAGAAACCTGTCTTGTAAACATGCCATGAGCATGAGATAATATACGTCATAACCTGTCATAACCTGTCATACCAACTGCTCCCAGCCGCCCTCCCATCTAAACCTTGAACTCTAACAGCAGTAACTGCAGGAGTTTTATCAACACTCTTTCACAGGTAACATAACACCACAACTTACTTTATGGCTCATTTTATAGAGCATGGCGTTTATAGGATAGTGGGGCGATTCAAAGCTACTTTACTGTTTACCTCAGATGGAGTCGTTACTGTTATGAACTGGGTCCATGTCTTTAATGAGGGTATAAAAGGCTCTGAGTGCTGCTAAATACAGAACTACCAAGCCGTCTAATAGAAGTAATAAAATGCATCCAGGAAGGAACAGGACTTCTGCTGCTTTTCACTTTTACTGTAGCCTGGTTCCAGATCTGTTTGTACTGTCTCGCAATGGTCATTGTCATGCCAAACAGCACAAACTGATCTGGGACCAGGCTAGTTTTAGAGAGGCCGTCTACCAACAACTCTCAGAGGACTCCTTGAAAGTGCATCTGCATTCGTAGAGGTGCGTAGGAAACCGAGCCATTGTTTGAGTGAGGTTATAAATGGCTGTGTTTTGGGGCACAGAGTAAATGCTAATAACCCAACCCACAATGCTTTCTGCTGTTCTGCCTCCTGGGTTCAGCAAACCATCTGTGTCAACTTCTGCTCTTGGTTTTGAGTGATATCCAGGAAATAGGTACTTACAGTACAACAGCCATAGGATGTACATCCCTATGGTACACTATTACATTGGCTACGGAGCTATTGACTTACACCACTAAAGCCTCTTCTAATTGGCTACGGAGCTATTGACTAGGGAATTACACCACTAAAGCCTCTTCTAATTGGCCAAGGAGCTATTGACTAGGGAATTACACCACTAAAGCCTCTTCTAATTGGCTACGGAGCTATTGACTAGGGAATTACACCACTAAAGCCTCTTCTAATTGGCTACGGAGCTATTGACTAGGGAATTACACCACTAAAGCCTCTTCTAATTGGCTACGGAGCTATTGACTAGGGAATTACACCACTAAAGCCTCTTCTAATTGGCTACGGAGCTATTGACTAGGGAATTACACCACTAAAGCCTCTTCTAATTGGCTACGGAGCTATTGACTAGGGAATTACACCACTAAAGCCTCTTCTAATTGGCTACGGAGCTATTGCCTAGGGAACTACACCAGTAAAGCCTATTCTAATTGGCTACAGAGCTATTGACTAGGGAATGACACCACTAAAGCCTCTTCTAATTGGCTACGGAGCTATTGCCTTGGGAACTACACCAGTAAAGCCTATTCTAATTGGCTACAGAGCTATTGACTAGGGAATGACACCACTAAAGCCTCTTCTAATTGGCTACGGAGCTATTGCCTAGGGAACTACACCAGTAAAGCCTATTCTAATTGGCTACAACGCTATCTAGTCATGGCCTAATACACCAGCTGGTCTCTCCTCTATCTCCAGTTTAGCCCCAGTCCCTGTGGACTGAGGACAGAATTAGCAGTAATAGGAGAGATATGGTCGTCCATCTGGCAACCAATTCAACCATCACCATCCAAACCACACATGTTGTTGTTGTTTTTCCTCTCTTTAGCTTTTAGTTGGGTTTTTCATTGGAGCTGTCAAACAAAACTGTTAATCACAGACTGCACCCATATTCCCTACATAGTACACTACTATGACATACTAGGACACACCTTATATTCCCTATATAGTGCACTACTTTTGGCACCCTATTCCCCATGTATTGCAATACTAGGACATATTCAAATCTTGACAATAATGAGGGGTTGTGTAAACGGTGGGAAACAGGCAGGGGTCAGGGGGTCAGGGTTTGACCTTTAACCTCTAGGTGAAAGATAGAATGCAACCTGCTCAACTGACAATGGGGGAGTAATGGTTCTAGAAGGTCTGGTTTAGAATGGGCTTCTAGTTTGAATGGGTTTTTACAAATGATTGTTTGGTTTATATTGTTCTGATACAGTCGGTGTTGTATTGATACAATGGAATTCAGTACTTTCAGGGTTTGGTGGTATCGGGTTAGGGTAAGCCCAGCCTGGATGCAGAACTTTTTCAAACTGCATTCAGCAACAGTAGCGTATTGTGTTCAGGACGTGACAACAACAACAGTTCAGCTAAAGCAAAGACCAACTGGCACCCAGACTAGTGATAAAACGTTTTAGGTAACAAAATCTATACAAATATTTACATGTTACAAGCTGCTCTGCAGCTTAAAGTAAATCTCTATAAAAACACATAACACTGAGTTATCAATATATATATCAATACAATCTTGCATTACTTACTCAACAATCTCTATATATTCATTTCATATGGCTGGCATTATCTCCTTTTTCACTTTTAAAGCCTTGAGGTCACCTTAGCAACAGTTCAATACAGGGTCCATTCAAGTCTAGTCCCAAAACCACCCTATGAGCAAAAGACATTGAAAAGAAGTTGAAAATGTATTTTTGGTCAAAACAATATGTTGAAAAGACGTTGAAAAGGTTAAAAAGTTCTGTAATTTCAACCAATTTTTCTCACTGGGACACTACACAACACTACAACACTACACAACACTGCCCACAATCCTCCCCATTCAAAGTACCTGAGAGGAATACATCGTGAGGCAGAGGAAACGTGTGCGCAGGTCATTTGTATCATTGGCTGCTTTAGGAGCAATGGAAGTACAAACAAAATCCAACCCAGAGTTTCCATTTGGTGAGCACTGAAAGCACCAAAAAGGAACAATCAAAATCAACCCAGAGTTTCCATTTGGTGAGCACTGAAAGCACCAAAAAGGAACAATCAAAATCAACCCAGAGTTTCCATTTGGTGAGAACTGAAGGCACTACAAAGGAACAACTAAAATTTCCATTTGGTGAGCACTGAAGGCACTGCAAATGGACAACCAAAATCAAACCAGATTACATTTGAATTTGGTGAGCACTGAAGGCAATATAGGCACAAGCAAAATCAAAAATCCAACACTGGCGCAAGTTCCCCCTCTCTCTTCTTTCCTCCTTCTTCATCACTGAACTTTAGGCATGATAAAACGACCAAAATCCAACCCAGAGTTTCCTCCCCCTCCCCCTCCACTCTGATCACTGGACACTAGGCGCCACCAGGTATCCATTAAAGGTAATATAGACGTCCACGTCATCACTATAGACGGCGTTCTCCCTCTCCCTCTTGTAGAGCCTGACCCAGACCTCGTCGTTCAGCGCCAGGTCCATCATCACACTCTGACTCTGCATGATGGACCTCTCACTGGGCTGGGCGTACAGGATCACCTGCTCCTTATCGTTGTGCATCAGGTGGAGGTAGGTCTCCTTGAAGTTCCACGTGTGGATGTTCACGTTGAAGAAGTAGATACCTGGGACGAAGCAGTAGAATTTACCTTCAGAGAAAGGAGGAGAAAGTGATTGGTTAGTGTTAGAGTCAGGCGTTTTAATGCTGGGCTGGAACAAAAATACTGCAAAGAAGTGATTTTGAAGATGTTGATCCTGGGATGAAGCAGTAGAATTTACCTTGAGAGAAGAGAAAGTGTTAGAATCAGTTTTTTAAAATTATTATTAGTGCTGGGCTGGAACAAAAGCCTGCACCCTAGAGACATCGGAGTAGTAGTAGACGCACGGACGTAGAAGTATAATTTACCTTTGAACATGTGGGAAAAAGTGTGGGGGGCCTCCTGAGTGGGGCAGTGGTCTAAGGCACTGCATCACAGTGCTAGAGGCATCACTACAGATCCGGGTTCGATACCTGGCTGTGTTGCAGCCGGCCGCGACCGGGAGACCCATGAGACGCCACACAATTGACCCAGAGTTGTCCGGGTTAGGGGAGGGTTTTGCCGGCCGGGATGTACTTCTCCCATCGCGCTCTAGCGACTCCTGTGGCGGGCCGCACGCTGACTTCGGTTGCCAGGTGTACAGTTTTTCCTCCGACACATTGGTGCGGCGGGCTTCCGGGTTAAGCGAGCAGAGTGTCAAGAAGCAGTGCGGCTTGTCAGGGCAGTGTTTCGGTGGACACATGGCTCTCGACCTTCGCCTCTCCCGAGTCCGTACGGGAGTTGCAGCGATGGGACAAGACTGTAACTACCAAATGGATATCACGAAATTTGAAAGAAAAAGAGGTAAACAAATAAAGTTTAAAATAGTGTGTGTGTGTGTGTCCTTGTGGTTCTTCAATTACCTTTGAACATGTTGAAGTGCTCGTAGAGGTTGACGAACACCGTGTCAAACACCAGGGCCTGGTAGTAGTCTATACTGTGGAGGGATTTACGTCTCCCTACAGAGAAGGAGGAGTGCTGTGGCTTACAGGCATCTCCCGGGGAGCCCGCCTGGCCCTTAGTCCCTTGAGGACCCATGGGACCCCGGTAACCTTGGGGACCTTCTTTACCATTTTTCCCTGGCATGCCTTTATCTCCTCTGTCACCTTTATCACCTGGGGAGGGAAAGAGAAAGAACATATGTAGTCTAGATCTATCTGAGATAGCATGAGCAAGGAAATACCTCTCTTCTGGTGTGTGTGTGTGTGTGTGTGTGTGTGTGTGTGCTCCCTTATCCGAGGGCTTGGTGGATTTTCCACACCCATTGACCATATATGGACATCTCTGATGCTTTAACCACATGATCTAAACAGGCCCCCTCTTGTCCAGGTCCTGTTTAAATGATCATCCTCTAGATACAGTCGCCTCTTAGCACTCATCCGAGGTCAGTATTCTTCCTGATGTCTACATAGTGATGGTCAGGGTTAGGATATTGTAAACTGATCCTAGATCTGTAGATAAGCCTTCAAGCCATGATTACTATCAGTAGGACAAGAAGTTGAAAAGCATCTGGACATTGTGCTTTATGATAACCAATACCACTTTTAGAGAGTCATTTCTACATATATTTAGACTTAGTTAGCGACTCCATATACAGTTGCAAGAAAAAGTATGCGAACCCTTTGGAATGACCTGGATTCTACATAAATTGGTCAAGAAATGTGATTTGATCTTCCTCTAAGTCACAACAATAGACAGTGTGCTGAAACAAATAATACACAAATTATAGTGTTTGTCTTGTCTATATTGAATACATCATTTAAACATTCACAGTGTAGGTTGGGAAAAGTATGTGAAACCCTAAGCTAATGAGTTATCCAAAAACGAATTGGAGTCAGGACTCTGATAACCTGGAGTCCAATCAATGAGATGAGATTGGAGACGTTGGTTAGAGCTGCCCTGCAATATAAATGCTATTCATGCTATTCCCATGAAGCATTGCCTGATGTGAACCATGCCTCGAACAAAAGATCTCAGAGGACCTAAGATAAAGAATTGCTGACTTGCCTAAAGCTGGAAAGGGTTACAAAAGTATCTCTAAAAGCCTTGATGTTCATCAGTCCACGGTAAGGCAAATGATCTATTAATGGAGAAAGTTCAGCACTGTTGCTACTCTCCCTAGGAGTGGCCGTCCTGCAGGTTAAGAAGTATCCTAGAGTGTCAGCTAAAGACTTACAGAAATCTCTGGAACATGCGAACATCTCTGTTGACAAGTTTACGATATGTAAAACACTAAACAAGAATGGTGTTCATGGGAGGACACCACGGAAGAAGCCACTGCTGTCCAAAAAAAACATTGCTGCATGTCTGAAGTTTGCAAAAGAGCATCTGGATGTTCCACAGCACTACTGGCAAAATATTCTGTGGACAGATTAAACTAAAGTTGAGTTGTTTGGAAGGAAAGAACACACAACACTATGTGTGGAGAAAAAAAGGCACAGCACACCAATATAACCTCATCCCAACTGTAAAGTATGGTGGAGGGAGCATCATGGTTTGGGGCTGCTTTACTGCCTCAGGGTTTGGACAGCTTGCTATCATCGACGGAAAAAGGAATTCCCATCAAGACATTTTGCAGGAGAATGTAAGGCTATCTGTCCTCCAATTGAAGCTCAACAGAAGTTGGGTGATGCAACAGGACAACGACCCAAAAAACAGAAGTGGCTTCAACAGAAGAAAATACTCCTGGAATGGCCCAGTCAGAGCAAAAAAGTATTTAGTCAGCCACCAATTGTGCAAGTTCTCCCACTTAAAAAGATGAGAGAGGCCTGTAATTTTCATCATAGGTACACTTCAACTATGACAGACAAAATGAGGAAAAAAAATCCAGAAAATCACATTGTAGGATTTTTTATGAATTTATTTGCAAATTATGGTGGAAAATAAGTATTTGGTTAATAACAAAAGTTTATCTCAATACTTTGTTAAATACCATTTGTTGGCAATGACAGAGGTCAAACGTTTTCTGTAAGTCTTCACAAGGTTTTCACACACTGTTGCTGGTATTTTGGCCCATTCCTCCATGCAGATCTCCTCTAGAGCAGTGATGTTTTGGGGCTGTTGCTGGGCAACACAGACTTTCAACTCCCTCCAAAGATTTTCTATGTGGTTGAGATCTGGAGACTGGCTAGGCCACTCCAGGACCTTGAAATGCTTCTTACGAAGCCACTCCTTCGTTGCCCGGGCGGTGTGTTTGGGATCATTGTCATGCTGAAAGACCCAGCCACGTTTCATCTTCAATGCCCTTGCTGATGGAAGGAGGTTTTTACTCAAAATCTCACGATACATGGCCCCATTCATTCTTTCCTTTACACGGATCAGTCGTCCTGGTCCTTTTGCAGAAAAACAGCCCCAAAGCATGATGTTTCCACCCCCATGCTTCACAGTAGGTATGGTGTTCTTTGGATGCAACTCAGCATTCTTTGTCCTCCAAACACAACGAGTTGAGTTTATACCAAAAAGTTATATTTTGGTTTCATCTGACCATATGACATTCTCCCAATCTTCTTCTGGATCATCCAAATGCTCTCTAGCAAACTTCAGATGGGCCTGGACATGTACTGGCTTAAGCAGGGGGACACGTCTGGCACTGCAGGATTTGAGTCCCTGGCGGCGTGGTGTGTTACTGATGGTAGACTTTGTTACTTTGGTCCCAGCTCTCTGCAGGTCATTCACTAGGTCCCCCCGTGTGGTTCTGGGATTTTTGCTCACCGTTCTTGTGATCATTTTGACCCCACGGGGTGAGATCTTGCGTGGAGCCCCAGATCGAGGGAGATTATCAGTGGCTTTGTATGTCTTCCATTTCCTAATAATTGCTCCCACAGTTGATTTCTTCAAACCAAGCTGCTTACCTATTGCAGATTCAGTCTTCCCAGCCTGGTGCAGGTCTACAATTTTGTTTCTGGTGTCCTTTGACAGCTCTTTGGTCTTGACCATAGTGGAGTTTGAAGTGTGACTGTTTGAGGTTGTGGATCCCAAGAAACAAAGAGATCTTCTGTTGAATCTGACAATTAATCTTAATGGTTGTACAGTCGTCTCAAATAAAACATCGAAGGACCTCGGCGTTACTCTGGACCCTGATCTCTCTTTTGAAGAACATATCAAGACCATTTCAAGGACAGCTTTTTTCCATCTACGTAACATTGCAAAAATCAGAAACTTTCTGTCCAAAAATGATGCAGAAAAATGTATCCATGCTTTTGTCACTTCTAGGTTAGACTACTGCAATGCTCTATTTTCCGGCTACCCGGATAAAGCACTAAATACACTTCAGTTAGTGCTAAATACGGCTGCTAGAATCCTGACTAGAACCAAAAAATTTGATCATATTACTCCAGTGCTAGCCTCTCTACACTGGCTTCCTGTCAAAGCAAGGGCTGATTTCAAGGTTTTACTGCTAACCTACAAAGCATTACATGGGCTTGCTCCTACCTATCTCTCTGATTTGGTCCTGCCGTACATACCTACACGTACGCTACGGTCACAAGACGCAGGCCTCCTAATTGTCCCTAGAATTTCTAAGCAAACAGCTGGAGGCAGGGCCTTCTCCTATAGAGCTCCATTTTTATGGAACGGTCTGCCTACCCATGTCAGAGACGCAAACTCGGTCTCAACCTTTAAGTCTTTACTGAAGACTCATCTCTTCAGTGGGTCATATGATTGAGTGTAGTCTGGCCCAGGAGTGGGAAGGTGAACGGAAAGGCTCTGGAGCAACGAACCGCCCTTGCTGTCTCTGCCTGGCCGGTTCCCCTCTTTCCACTGGGATTCTCTGCCTCTAACCCATTACAGGGGCTGAGTCACTGGCTTGCTGGGGCTCTCTCATGCCGTCCCTGGAGGGGGTGCGTCACCTGAGTGGGTTGATTCACTGTTGTGGTCATCCTGTCTGGGTTGGCGCCCCCCCCTTGGGTTGTGCCGTGGCGGAGATCTTTGTGGGCTATACTCAGCCTTGTCTCAGGATGGTAAGTTGGTGGTTGAAGATATCCCTCTAGTGGTGTGGGGGCTGTGCTTTGGCAAAGTGGGTGGGGTTATATCCTTCCTGTTTGGCCCTGTCCGGGGGTGTCCTCGGATGGGGCCACAGTGTCTCCTGACCCCTCCTGTCTCAGCCTCCAGTATTTATGCTGCAGTAGTTTATGTGTCGGGGGGCTGGGGTCAGTTTGTTATATCTGGAGTACTTCTCCTGTCCTATTCGGTGTCCTGTGTGAATCTAAGTGTGCTCTAATTCTCTCCTTCTCTCTTTCTTTCTCTCTCTCGGAGGACCTGAGCCCTAGGACCATGCCCCAGGACTACCTGACATGATGACTCCTTGCTGTCCCCAGTCCACCTGGCCATGCTGCTGTTCCAGTTTCAACTGACCTGAGCCCTAGGACCATGCCCCAGGACTACCTGACATGATGACTCCTTGCTGTCCCCAGTCCACCTGGCCATGCTGCTGCTCCAGTTTCAACTTCCACCTGACTGTGCTGCTGCTCCAGTTTCAACTGTTCTGCCTTATTATTATTCGACCATGCTGGTCATTTATGAACATTTGAACATCTTGGCCATGTTCTGTTATAATCTCCACCCGGCACAGCCAGAAGAGGACTGGCCACCCCACATAGCCTGGTTCCTCTCTAGGTTTCTTCCTAGGTATTGGCCTTTCTAGGGAGTTTTTCCTAGCCACCGTGCTTCTACACCTGCATTGCTTGCTGTTTGGGGTTTTAGGCTGGGTTTCTGTACAGCACTTTGAGATATCAGCTGATGTACGAAGGGCTATATAAATAAATTTGATTTGATTTGGACAGGTGCCTTTTATACTGATAACAAGTTCAAACAGGTGCCATTAACACAGGTAACGAGTGGAGGACAGAGGAGCCTCTTAAAGAAGAAGTTACAGGTCTGTGAGAGCCAGAAATCTTGCTTGTTTGTAGGTGACCAAATACTTATTTTCCACCATAATTTGCAAATAAATTCATAAAAAATCCTACAATGTGATTTTCTGGATTTTTTTTCTCATTTTGTCTGTCATAGTTGAAGTGTACCTATGAAGAAAATTACAGGCCTCTCTCATCTTTTTAAGTGGGAGAACTTGCACAATTGGTGGCTGACTAAATACTTTTTTGCCCCACTGTATATAGTCTTTATATAATTAGTCTCTATATACATAGTCTTAATATAGTTAGTCCCTAAATATATAGTAAGTCTCTATATATAGTATTTATATAGTTAGTCTCTATATATATTGTCTTTATATAGTTAGTCTCTATATACATAGTCTTAATATAGTTAGTCCCTAAATATATAGTAAGTCTCTATATATAGTCTTTATATAGTTAGTCTCTATATATATAGTCTTTATATAGTTAGTCTCTATATATAGTTAGTCTCTGTATATATAGTCTTTATATAGCTAGTCTCTCTCTATATATAGTCTTTATATAGTTAGTCTCTATACATATCATTAGTCTCTATGTATATAGTCGTTATATAGCTAGTCTCTCTATATATATAGTCTTTATATAGTTTGTCTCTAAATATATAGTAAGTCTCTCTCTCTCTCTATATATATATAGTCTTTATAGTTAGTCTCTATATATAGTCTTTATATAGTTTGTCTCTATATATATTGTCTTTATATAGATAGTCTCTCTCTATATATATATAGTCTTTATAGTTAGTCTCTATATATATAGTCTTTATAGTTAGTCTCTATATATATAGTCTTTATAGTTAGTCTCTATATATAGTCTTTATATAGTTAGTCTCTATATATAGTTAGTCTCTGTATATATAGTCTTTATATAGCTAGTCTCTCTCTATATATATAGTCTTTATATAGTTAGTCTCTATACATATCATTAGTCTCTATGTATATAGTCGTTATATAGCTAGTCTCTCTATATATATAGTCTTTATACAGTTTGTCTCTAAATATATAGTAAGTCTCTCTCTCTCTCTATATATATATAGTCTTTATATAGTTCATCTCTATATATGTCTTAAAATAGTTAGTCTCTCTATATATAGTTAGTCTCTCTCTCTATATATATATATAGTCTTTATAGTTAGTCTCTATATATATTGTCTTTATATAGATAGTCTCTCTCTCTATATATATAGTCTTTATAGTTAGTCTCTATATATATAGTCTTTATAGTTAGTCTCTATATATATAGTCTTTATAGTTAGTCTCTATATATATAGTCTTTATAGTTAGTCTCTATATATAGTCTTTATATAGTTAGTCTCTCTATATTTAGTCTTTATATAGCTAGAGTCTATATTTATAGTCTTTATATAGTTAGTCTCTACATAAACAGTTAGTATCTTTATATATAGTCTTTATATAGCTAGTCTCTATATATATATATATAGTCTTTATATAGTTAGTCTCTACATAAACAGTTAGTCTCTTTATACATAGTCTTTATATAGCTAGTCTCTGTATATATTGTCGTTATATAGTTAGTCTCTATATATACAGTTAGTATCTCTATATATAGTATTTATGTAGTTAGTCTCAATATATATAGTCTTTATATAGTTAGTCTCAATATATATAGTCTTTATATAGTTAGTCTCCATATATACAGTTAGTCTCTCTATATATAGTCTTTATATAGTTAGTCTCTATATATAGTCTTCATATAGCTAGTCTCTATATATATAGTCTTTATATAGTTAGTCTCTATATATAGTCTTCATATAGCTAGTCTCTATATATATAGTCTTTATATAGTTAGTCTCTATATATAGTCTTCATATAGCTAGTCTCTATATATATTGTCTTTATATAGTTAGTCTCTATATATAGTCTTTATATAGTTAGTCTCTATATATATAGTCTTTATGTAGTTAGTCTCTCTATATAGTCTTTATGTAGTTAGTCTCTATATATATAGTCTTTATGTAGTTAGTCTCTCTATATAGTCTTTATGTAGTTAGTCTCTCTATATAGTCTTTATATAGTTAGTCTCTATATATATAGTCTTTATGTAGTTAGTCTCTCTATATAGTCTTTATATAGTTAGTCTCTATATATATAGTCTTTATATAGTTAGCCTATATATATTGTCTTTATGTAGTTAGTCTCTATATATATAGTCTATATATATAGTCTTTATATAGTTAGTCTCTATATATATAGTCTTTATATAGTTAGCCTATATATATTGTCTTTATATAGTTAGTCTCTATATATATAGTCTATATATATAGTCTTTATATAGTTAGTCTCTCTATATAGTCTTTATGTAGTTAGTCTCTATATATATAGTCTTTATGTAGTTAGTCTCTATATATATAGTCTTTATGTAGTTAGTCTCTCTATATAGTCTTTATGTAGTTAGTCTCTATATATATAGTCTTTATGTAGTTAGTCTCTCTATATAGTCTTTATGTAGTTAGTCTCTCTATATAGTCTTTATATAGTTAGTCTCTATATATATAGTCTTTATGTAGTTAGTCTCTCTATATAGTCTTTATATAGTTAGTCTCTATATATATAGTCTTTATGTAGTTAGTCTCTATATATATTGTCTTTATATAGATAGTCTCTCTCTATATATATAGTCTTTATACAGCTAGTCTCTATATATATTGTCTTTATATAGTTAGTCTCTATATATATTGTCTTTATATAGTTCGTCTCTCTATATATAGTCTTTATGTAGTTAGTCTCTCTATATAGTCTTTATATAGTTAGTCTCTATATATATAGTCTTTATGTAGTTAGTCTCTCTATATAGTCTTTATATAGTTAGTCTCTATATATATAGTCTTTATGTAGTTAGTCTCTCTATATAGTCTTTATATAGTTAGTCTCTATATATATAGTCTTTATATAGTTAGCCTATATATATTGTCTTTATGTAGTTAGTCTCTATATATATAGTCTATATATATAGTCTTTATATAGTTAGTCTCTCTATATATAGTCTTTATATAGTTAGTCTCTATATATATAGTCTTTATATAGTTAGTCTCTATATATAGTCTTTATATAGTTAGTCTCTATATATATTGTCTTTACGTAGTTAGTCTCTATATATTGTCTTTATATAGTTAGTCTCTATATATATAGTCTTTATATAGTTAGTCTCTATATATATATATATATATAGTTAGTCTCTATATATATATAGTCTTTGTATAGTTAGCTAGTGCCTCTTTTCTAACCAAACTGGGTTGTTGCAGTGTATTAATATCAAGCCTCTCACACACCACTGCTTGATTATATGAGGCTGTGTGGGTGTGTATTTATCTGTGTGTGTGTTTTCAGCCACATCATCAGGTTCAGTGCCAGGTGAATACTGCCTTCTGGGAGCCTTCCACCCTCCCTCCCTCCCACCGTCCCTCCCATCGCCCCTCCCTTCCTCACTCACTCTAAACAATGATTTCAATGAATCTAGAGTTTTTTTCAGATTGTGTGTATGTGCATGTCCATGTGTGTGCCACGCTTCTAAGTGAGAGAAACGTAACTACCTGTTGTTTTTGGGATAGGGTCAGGGGTCAGCTAAACCTGACATGGAATCTCTATCACAGAACACAGATTAAACCATAACCACACACACACCAGATGAAACAATACATGACATGTCTCCTGGACTATTTTAGAGGAATAAGGCTTAGAAATTGAACACAAGGTCTTTATCTCTTTGGAGAGTGTGTCTGTGTGTGTGTCTGTGGTGTGTGTGTGTTCGGTTTGATTCCCTGTGTCTTCTGTGTGTGTTATTTTGTTCTTTAAGAACGCTGGCCTGGCTGATTACTGATCCTGCCAAGTGTCTTCTTTTCAATAAGCTGTTACATCCTTATAAAGGCTAGTTTTGGAGGACTGGCCTGGGAAACGTCGCTCTAAGGCAATGCCTCTATCTCATCTTGTCTGTCGGGATGTTTCTTTGTACTGTACCTTTGAGGTTGGTCATCTAAGATACTGATAATGTGTGTGTGTGTGTGTTGTCCCTTACCTTTGAGTATGGTCATGTTGATGTAGGTGTGGACCTCTGGCGTGGCAGCGGCGTGGTGGGCAGGGTGTGCAGCAGAGGATTCTGGGGGCTGCAGGGGGTCGCAGCATCGTCTGCATAGTCTTGGGGGAGGTCTGGAGGGGGAGGGGATGGACGAGGCCAGGGGGAGGAGCAATAGGACGGACAGACACACCCCCAACATGATGACCACACCTGAGGGAGAGAGAGATAGGGAGAGCGAGAGGGGGGAGAGATAGAGAGAGAAAGGGAGGGAGGGAAATAGGGCGGGAGGGAGAGAGAGAGCGAGAGAGAGAGAGAGCGAGATGTGGGGAGAGAGAAGGTAAGGTAATGAGTGAGACCAGGGACAGCTGGATGTGTTGGTATTGGCTCATGTACGGGCCATGATCACTTCTCTTTGGTGTGTGTGGGTGTGTGTGTGTCACTCAACCTACCTGCTCATGCTCACACCTGCTGTATTAAACATGAAGACATTACCACCGTATTACCACATCCACTCATGACCAAACAACCATATGAAAACATTAACATTGACTGCCAGCCATGTCCATATGAGCTCACGGTTGGACACACACTTCCAGTGTCTCTACAAGACATCTGTTAGTGGGACAGGTCACCAAGCCCAGTATACATCACTCTCTCTCTCTCTCTCTCTCTCTAATTTGATTCTGGCATCAGGCCTGGGTTGACACACTAGAGGTCCTAGACAGCCAATCACTTTGTGTGTTACATCATTGGTCAGGGACGTAGAGTGAGGAGAGAGAGGGAGCAGGGTTGGTGGAAAGAGAAGGGGGAAGGGAGAGAGTGAGAGAGTCACAGAGAGAGAAAGAGAGAAGAGAAAGAGCTTTGCAATCTAGGGAGACTTTTCACATCACAGTAAATGCTGTTCAAGACTATTCCATCAGTCCAGTGATGGAACTGGGTTATAGTTCCTTCTAGGTCCTAAACTATGGAACTGGGTTATAGTTCCTTCTAGGTCCTAAACTATGGAACTGGGTTATAGTTCCTTCTAGGTCCTAAACTATGGAACTGGGTTATAGTTCCTTCTAGGTCCTAAACTATGAAACTGGGTTATAGTTCCTTCTAGGTCCTAAACTATGGAACTGTGTATTTAGTCACATTTGACTGGGTCAAAACATATTTCCCAAGGTTTCAGCTGGATCATGTTACAAAAAGGTTCCTTCTAGATGAGACGCAGCTTTCCATAACCCTAAATACTTGAGTCTTTGTGCATTTAACTTCTAATCTGATCAAATAAAAAGGTTCACAAGCATTTTTCCAGTACCAGTGATTTCCTTGGCTTTAACTGAAGCAGGTTACATTTCTTTAATTCCCTGAATTGCAGCAGTAATCGAGACTGAAGCTTATAGGAGAAAGTATTGGCCATGTAAGAGAGTTATGGGTTCTAATAGAAAACTCAGCCCACATTAGAGTTGTCCGTATCTGGCCAAGATGCAAAGTCAGAAGCCTTGCTTAGCTCTACAATTTATCTTCTTAAAATCTGATTTGAAACCTAACCCAAACCTTAACCACACTGCTAACCTGCTCCCATACCTTTTTACGACAATCTAGACTTTGCAGCTTGGCCATCTAGTGAGAACATCAGAGGCAGGCTAAGTTTTCTCACTTCCCTGGTGTCTGAATGATCTGGTCACATCAGGAGGTATCAGTTAGACATGGACACTAAGTAGCATCACAAACCGTTACCTGAATAAACCTGGTACTTCCTGCTTGAGGAGAGGAGAGGTGAGAAACCCATTTGGATTTCACTACTGACATTTACGACCAGTTTGAGTCCACAGTATTTAGAGAAGGGTTTGGCTCGGGGGTTGAGAGAGACACATGTTGAGAGTTTAGAGTTGGACAACACTGTAGAGGATGGATTGGAGGGAGGGAGGGAGAGAATGGATGAGTGTTTATGTGTGTAGGGGAGTATGTGTGCATGCAAGCATGTGCATTTACTGTATGTGTGTGCGTGCGCGCGTCTGTGTGCAAGCACTGTGTGTGCGTGTGTGTGTGTGTGTGTGTGTGTGCGTGTGCGTGCGTGCCGTGTGTGTATGTGTGTGTGTGTGTGTGCTTGTGTGTGTGTGTGTGAATCAGAGCGACAGAGCGATAGGGCCAAAGAGGAAATCCCTGGTGTTTTACACAACTCCTGGAATGTTAACATTCTTTAAAAAAGACGGATCAATGGTGAGAATGATGGATGGATGAAAGGATGATGAGAAGGGAGGAAGCTTTAGTTTCCCTCTGTGGGAAGTTATGAGAGAACCTACGTTTTACAGTCTGATCATTCCCTGCTGGGCACGACGGCGTGCCAATATTGATAAACAGTAACACTAGTACCAAAATAACAGTTACTGTTTATCAATATTGGCACGCCATCTTCCTCACAATTTTATTTTACATTATTAGAAACCGAGAGAGAAAATGAGTCCAGGTGATTGAGACTGTCAGTCATTGAAGAACCCAATAGTTCAAGATCTCATTATCCACCACACATTTTTTTTAAACTGTTTTTGCAAAACATTGGCGGGGCCCCTACTTTGTTGTTGTTGGAATCGCAGATTGCACTTTTAAATGTCTTTGGCATCTGTCATCATACTTTAAAGTAATCAGTTATAACTTAATACGCTATAGGCCAGTAGCTTGGCTACAGCCTACAGCTATAGTTCAGCCAGGTTCAAAAGACAACTAATAATATACATATATATTCTATACATCAAATGCAAATGTACCATGTTGTATGCAAATATTTGTATAGCCTACTGAATATGTTGTTCGTATGCGCATGACAATGTTATTCTGTCAACATTATAGAATTGACCCAGAGAGAGAAAACACGCCTGAAGTACCCGGTAGTCTTTCTGTCAGAATGGATTCATTCTAGCAGCCACGTCCACAGCCGCACAGCATACATTTATGTGGAACACATCCTCACACAGAGCTTAAGAAAATAATGACTTGTAGCAACGTGCATCTTCGAAAATATTCTTCTCGTTTCCATTCAGGCGCAAATGCACAGAACACTGCTGAATTGGCTTCTGTTGAGAGTCATTTATTTCCAACGGGGGGAAAAATACATTCAATGGGGAAGCAAGCGGCAAAAAAAACGTGTTCTGCACCCGCGTGCATTCATGGCAACAATTAGTTGACTTGTCAGCAATAGATATAACAATGTGTCATTATACAGTTTCCATTTGACACGGTCCTGATTCACTTACCTTGAGTTCCTCCTAGCGATGCTCGCGAATGTATTGAGGATCAGCTGTGCGCGAGGAAAATGGTGTAACCGGGTAAGAAACTTTACTCAGCCTCTCTCTCTCCTAAACACGCTGTAGATCGCTTGCTTTCCCCCTCCCCGTCTTCTCTCCCTCCTCGCTGATTATAACTCATCCTCCCTTTCTCTCCTCTCTTGATGACTCCCTCCATCCCTCCACCCCTCCCCGAAGTACACATCCATTACTAAGACAAGTCTGCAGCGTACTACTCTCTGTCAGAATGGTTCAGCTGTACACAAAACCTCCACCAGAGCTAATTTATCATCTTCTTTATCACGCGTTCTTCTCTTTCTTCTTCGTCCCTGTCTGCCAAGTAGATGCTTGGAGTCTATGCGTTCGTGTTTCTGTGCCAGTTAAAACATTTCCCTCTTTAACTCGGGGCTCCCGAGCGGTCTGAGGCACTGCATCTCAGTGCTAGAGGAGTCAGCACAGACACCCTGGTTCTCTCTCTCTCTCTCTCTCTCTCTCTCTCTCTCAACTCTCTCTCTCTCTGTCTCTCTGTCTCTCTCTCTCTCTCTCTCTCTCTCTGTGTAGGTACATCTGTGTGGTTGAACTGTCAGACCAGCTTTGCTCTGGTATGTTGTATTGGGCTTCTTCTCCACATCTGTGAAGCCACAACACTGATGAAGACAGATGTTGTCAAGTGGGGGATGTAGATTAGCAAGATGTTGGATTTGGAAACTGGTCAGGAGTGTGTGTGGGGGACGAGTTAAACGACAAGGAGAGAGATATTACAGAGTAGAGATGGAGAGAAGGAGACCTGTACTGTAATATTTACACAATGAACCACACACGCACGCAATCAGAAGCTCCCACCACAGAGTAGTTACAGCCAATCAGAAGCACCTTGTCCCACCACAGAGTAGTTACAGGCAATCAGAAGCACCTTTTCCCACCACAGAGTAGTTACAGGCAATCAGAAGCACCTTTTCCCACCACAGAGTACTTACAGCCAATCAGAAGCACCTTGTCCCACCACAGAGTAGTTACAGCCAATCAGAAGCACCATGTCCCTCACAGAGTAGTTACAGCCAATCAGAAGCACCATGTCCCTCACAGAGTAGTTACAGCCAATCAGAAGCACCATGTTCCACCACAGAGTAGTTACAACCAATCAGTGACCTTATATTAAAAGACAGAAAAGGCAGATTATATACATCATGGAAGACTGAAATATAACAAAACTGTTTCACATAGAAA
>NW_022262992.1:20000-75000 GCF_002021735.2 Oncorhynchus kisutch | reverse complement strand
TCTCTCTCTTCTCTCTCATTCTCTCTCTCTCCCTCCTCCTTCTCTCTTCATCTCTCCCTCTCTCTCCCTCTCTCTCCTCTCTCTCTTTCTCCTCTCCCTCTCTCCTCTCCTCTCCTCTCTCGTCTCTCTCTCCTTCTCTCTCTCTCCCTCCCTCCTCCTCATTCTCTCTCCTCTCTCTCCCTCTCTTGCTTTCTCTCTCCTCTCTCCCTCTCTCCTCTCGTCGCTTTCTCTCTCTCCTCTCCTCTCTCTCGCTTTCTCTCCTCTCTCTCCCCCTCTCTCTCCTCTCTCCTCTCTCCTCCCCTTCTCTCTCTCTCTCTCCTCCCTCTTTCTCTCTATTTATTCTGCCTTCCTCCTTCCATCCTTCCCTTTTTCTCTCTGACTCACTTTTAGGCCCTGTAAAAAGAGAGATTAACTAAAGCTGACAGATCTCTAGCCCCACACAACTGACAGTCACACACACACACACACACACACACACACTCACACACACACACACCACACACACACACACACACACACACCCACACACACACACACACACACACACACACACACCACACCACACACACACACACACACACACACTATTTATATGGTATATTATTATGGAGGATTCTACATGAAGAGAGACACAACACCGTTCTATCTACATATCCACGTCTTCTATTAGGATCATTCTACACTTGTGAAACTTCTCAACTTCAATCTGTCACTCAATGTAACATTTCTCATCAATATTGTGGTTTTGTTTACATTGATAACAGATGTACGTCACGTCCTCCTGGCCTTTAACATCGCCCACCCATCTGTTATGCACCAGTTAACATGAGTCATATTAACAGCAACGCACGCACNCTTCTCTCTCCTCTCTCTCTCCCTCTCTCTCCCTCTCTCTCCTCTCTCTCCCCTCTCTTCTCTCTCCATTTCTCTCTCCTCTCTCTCCTCTCTCTCCTCTCCTCTCTCCCTCTCTCTCTTCTCTCTCATTCTCTCACCCTCCTTCTCTCTCATTCTCTCTCCTCTCTCTCCCCTCTTCTCTCTCTTCTTTCTCTCTCCCTCTCTCTCCTCTCTCATTCTCTCTCCTTCTCTCTCTCTCCCTCCCTCTCTCTCATTCTCTCTCCTCTCTCTCCCTCTCTTGCTTTCTCTCTCTCTCCCTCTCTCGCTTTCTCTCTCTCCCCCTCTCTCGCTTTCTCTCTCTCCCCCTCTCTCTCCTCTCTCCTCTCTCTCCCCTTCTCCTCTCTCTCTCTCCCTCTTTCTCTCTATTTATTTCTGTCACTCCTTCCATCCTTCCCTTTTTCTCTCTGACTCACTTTTAGGCCCTGTAAAAAGAGAGAGATTAACTAAAGCTGACAGATCTCTAGCCCCACACAACTGACAGTCACACACACACACACACACACACACACACACACACACACACACACACACACACACACACACACACACACACACACACACACACACACACACACCACACACACACACACACACACACACACACACACACACACACACTATTTATATGGATATTTATTATGGAGGATTCTACATGAAGGAGAGACACAACACAGTTCTATCTACATATCCACGTCTTCTATTAGGATCATTCTACACTTGTGAAACTTCTCAACTTCAATCTGTCACTCAATGTAACATTTCTCATCAATATTGTGGTTTGTTTTTACATTGATAACAGATGTACGTCACGTCCTCCTGGCCTTTAACATCGCCCACCCATCTGTTATTGCAACAGTTTAACATGAGTCATATTAACAGCAACGCACGCACACGCGCACACACACACACACACACACACACACACACACACACACACACACACACACACACACACACACACACACACACACACACACACACACACACACACACACACACACACACACACACACACACACACACACACACACACACACACACACACACACACACACACACAGCAACACGATGGCCCCGTCGTCCATAGCCTTCAGTGCCAGGTCTGTTTGTGGATCTGTTATTAGTTATGACACCTATAACACTTTTCAATCAGGCATCCCACAAACATCCCTCAGTCACTCCCATGGATTTACATAATAAACCTCATGAAGGGACTGGGTTAGACACATATGCAAAATAATACCTCCCTGATATGGACATTTAGTTGAGCATACAGTTTGCACAGTGTGCACTCACTGCAAGACGGAACAGGAGAGAGAGAGATGAGGGAAAGAGAGTGAGGAGAGAGAAAGAGAGGAGGGAAGGAGAGCGAGAAGAAGAGAGAGATTGAGATCAGAAAAAAGAAGAAGGAGAAGAGAGAGGCTCTATGCTCAGCTCTGTAAACCCAGGTGTTGAATGCTGTGGAATTAGCCTGGAGGGGGAACCTGCAGCAGACAACAAGGGGGGAGAGAGAGACAGACAGACAGACAGACAGAGTGTGAGAGAGACAGACGGACAGACAGTGAGAGAGACAGACGGACAGACAGTGAGAGAGACAGACGGACAGACAGACAGTGTGAGAGAGACAGACGGACAGACAGACAGACAGTGTGAGAGAGACAGACGGACAGACAGACAGAGAGAGAGAGAGAAAGAGATCCTCTGTACAGAATGAGTGTAGACTGCAGATAGAGAGGCTAATTAAAATGGGGAGATGAGTTGTAGCAGAGCAGGCAGATTGAGATTACACAGACAGAGAGAGAAAGAGAGCGAGGGGGGAGATGAGTTGTAGCAGAGCAGGCAGATTGAGATTACACAGACAGAGAGAGAAAGAGAGCGAGGGGGGGAGATGAGTTGTAGCAGAGCAGGCAGATTGAGATTACACAGACAGAGAGAGAAAGAGAGCGAGGGGGGGAGATGAGTTGTAGCAGAGCAGGCAGATTGAGATTACACAGACAGAGAGAGAAAGAGAGCGAGGGGGGGAGATGAGTTGTAGCAGAGCAGGCAGATTGAGATTACACAGACAGAGAGAGAAAGAGAGCGAGGGGGGGAGATGAGTTGTAGCAGAGCAGGCAGATTGAGATTACACAGACAGAGAGAGAAAGAGAGCGAGGGGGGGAGATGAGTTGTAGCAGAGCAGGCAGATTGAGATTACACAGACAGAGAGAGAAAGAGAGCGGGGGGGGGAGATGGGCTCGGTGCCCAATACAGCCTGTACATCTCAATCAGCTTCACCACACCATGATGGGAGCATGCAGGCTCCAACCTACAGTATGTTCACAACAACATCATTATTATTATTCACTCAATCATTTGACGGACTTGTTTTAGGCTACAGCATTAAAACTATGAGTTACTGTTACTCCTTAACTTTCAATCCCAAAATCTCTGCATAGGTCCTTAAATATTTCCTCCAGGAGCCACAGGACTAAAGTTGTTTTTCATGTAAAATGGCCGCCTTGATATCATAACATTCCTAGGTACCAAATTGCACCCTATTTCCTATATAGGGCCCATGGGGCTCTGTTCAAAAGTGCACTATATAGGGAATAGGGTGCCTGTTTAGGACTCACACTTTGTGGTTTTGGTCTAGCCTGGTCCCCGCCTTTGTCCACAGTGCCAAACCTTACTGGACACAGTCCTGAAGCCAGGGACAGTTATATAGCAACTCCTGGTCTAGCCTGGTTCCCTGCCTTTGTCCACAGGGCCAAACCTTACTGGACACAGTCCTGAAGCCAGGGACAGTTATATAGCAACTCCTGGTCTAGCCTGGTTCCCTGCCTTTGTCCACAGTGCCAAACCTTACCGGACACAGTCCTGAAGATATTGTTATCCACGTCGGCACCAACGATGTTAGGATGAAACAGTCAGAGATCACTAAGCGCAACATAGCTTCTGCGTGCATATCAGCTAGAAAGATGTGTCGGCATCGAGTAATTGTCTCTGGCCCCCTCCCAGTTAGGGGGAGTGATGAGCTCTACAGCAGAGTCTCACAACTCAATCGCTGGTTGAAAACTGTTTTCTGCCCCTCCCAAAAGTTAGAATTTGTAGATAATTGGCCCTCTTTCTGGGACTCACCCACAAACAGGACCAAGCCTGACCTGCTGAGGAGTCACGGACTCCATCCTAGCTGGAGGGGTGCTCTCATCTTATCTACCAACATAGACAGGGCTCTAACTCCTCTAGCTCCACAATGAAATAGGGTGCAGGCCAGGCAGCAGGCTGTTAGCCAGCCTGCCAGCATAGTGGAGTCTGCCACTAGCACAGTCAGTGTAGTCAGCTCAGCTATCACCATTGAGACCGTGTCTGTGCCTCGACCTAGGTTGGGCAAAACTAAACATGGCGGTGTTCGCCTTAGCAATCTCACTAGGATAAAGACCACCTCCATTCCTGTCATTACTGAAAGAGATCATGATACCTCACATCTCAAAATAGGGCTACGTAATGTTAGATCCCTTACTTCAAAGGCAATTATAGTCAATGAACTAATCACTGATCATAATCTTGATGTGATTGGCCTGACTGAAACATGGCTTAAGCCTGATGAATTTACTGTTTTAAATGAGGCCTCACCTCCTGGCTACACTAGTGACCATATCCCCCGTGCATCCCGCAAAGGCGGAGGTGTTGCTAACATTTACGATAGCAAATTTCAATTTACAAAAAAAAAAATGACGTTTTCGTCTTTTGAACTTCTAGTCATGAAATCTATGCAGCCTACTCAATAACTTTTTATAGCTACTGTTTACAGGCCTCCTGGGCCATATACAGCGTTTCTCACTGAGTTCCCTGAATTCCTATCGGACCTTGTAGTCATAGCAGATAATATTATAATCTTTGGTGACTTTAATATTCACATGGAAAAGTCCACAGACCCACTCCAAAAGGCTTTCGGAGCCATCATCGACTCAGTGGGTTTTGTCCAACATGTCTCTGGACCCACTCACTGTCACAGTCATACGCTGGACCTAGTTTTGTCCCATGGAATAAATGTGGTGGATCTTAATGTTTTCCTCATAATCCTGGACTATCGCAACAAATAATCTGCTCAGACCCCAACCAAGGAACATCAAAAGTCGTGCTATAAATTCACAGACAACACAAAGATTCCTTGATGCCCTTCCAGACTCCCTCTGCCTACCCAAGGACGCCAGAGGACAAAAATCAGTTAACCACCTAACTGAGGATCTCAATTTAACCTTGCGCAATACCCTAGATGCAGTTGCACCCCTAAAAACAAAACAAAAATCTCATAAGAAACTAGCTCCCTGGTACACAGAAAATACCCGAGCTCTGAAGCAAGCTTCCAGAAAATTGGAACGGAAATGGCGCCACACCAAACTGGAAGTCTTCCGACTAGCTTGGAAGGACGGTACCGTGCAGTACCGTAGAGCCCTTACTGCTGCTCGATCATCCTATTTTTCTAACTTAATTGAGGAAAATAAGAACAATCCGAAATTCCTTTTTGATACTGTCGCAAAGCTAACTAAAAAGCAGCATTCCCCAAGAGAGGATGACTTTCACTTTAGCAGTGATAAATTCATGAACTTCTTTGAGGAAAATATTATGATTATTAGAAAGCAAATTACGGACTCCTCTTTAAACCTGCGTATTCCTCCAAACCTCAGTTGTCCTGAGTCTGCACAACTCTCCCAGGACGTAGGATCAAGAGAGACGCTCAAGTGTTTTAGTACTATATCTCTTGACACAATGATGAAAATAATCATGGCCTCTAAACCTTCAAGCTGCATACTGGACCCTATTCCAACTAAACTACTGAAAGAGCTGCTTCCTGTGCTTGGCCCTCCTATGTTGAACATAATAAACGGCTCTCTATCCACTGGATGTGTACCAAACTCACTAAAAGTGGCAGTAATAAAGCCTCTCTTGAAAAAGCCAAACCTTGACCCAGAAAATATAAAAAACTATCGGCCTATATCGAATCTTTTAGAGAAGGCTGTTGCGCAGCAACTCACTGCCTTCCTGAAGACAAACAATGTATATGAAATGCTTCAGTCTGGTTTTAGACCCCATCATAGCACTGAGACGGCACTTGTGAAGGTGGTAAATGAAATTTTAATGGCATCGGACCGAGGCTCTGCATCTGTCCTCGTGCTCCTAGACCTTAGTGCTGCTTTTGATACCATCGATCTCCACATTCTTTTGGAGAGATTGGAAACCCAAATTGGTCTACACGGACATGTTCTGGCCTGGTTTAGATCTTATCTGTCGGAAAGATATCAGTTTGTCTCTGTGAATGGTTTGTCCTCTGACAAATCAACTGTACATTTCGGTGTTCCTCAAGGTTCCGTTTTAGGACCACTATTGTTTTCACTATATATTTTACCTCTTGGGGATGTTATTCGAAAACATAATGTAAACTTTCACTGCTATGCGGATGACACACAGCTGTACATTTCAATGAAACATGGTGAAGCCCCAAAATTGCCCTCGCTAGAAGCATGTGTTTCAGACATAAGGAAGTGGATGGCTGCAAACTTTCTACTATTAAACTCGGACAAAACAGAGATGCTTGTTCTAGGTCCCAAGAAACAAAGAGATCTTCTGTTGAATCTGACAATTAATCTTAATGGTTGGACAGTCGTCTCAAATAAAACTGTGAAGGACCTCGGCATTACTCTGGACCCTGATCTCTCGTTTGAAGAACATATCAAGACCATTTCGAGGACAGCTATTTTCCATCCACGTAACATTGCAAAAATCAGAAACTTTCTGTCCAAAAATGATGCAGAAAAATTAATCCATGCTTTTGTCACTTCTAGGTTAGACTACTGCAATGCTCTATTTTCCGGCTACCTGGATAAAGCACTAAATAAACTTCAGTTAGTGCTAAATACGGCTGCTAGAATCCTGACTAGAACCCAAAAAAAAATATCATATTACTCCAGTGCTAGCCTCTCCACACTGGCTTCCTGTCAAAGCAAGGGCTGATTTCAAGGTTTTACTGCTAACCTACAAAGCATTACATGGGCTTGCTCCTACCTATCTCTCTGATTTGGTCCTGCCGTACATACCTACACGTACGCTACGGTCACAAGACGCAGGCCTCCTAATTGTCCCTAGAATTTCTAAGCAAACAGCTGGAGGCAGGGCTTTCTCCTATAGAGCTCCATTTTTATGGAACGGTCTGCCTACCCATGTCAGAGACGCAAACTCGGTCTCAACCTTTAAGTCTTTACTGAAGACTCATCTCTTCAGTGGGTCATATGATTGAGTGTAGTCTGGCCCAGGAGTGGGAAGGTGAACGGAAAGGCTCTGGAGCAACGAACCGCCCTTGCTGTCTCTGCCTGGCCGGTTCCCCTCTTTCCACTGGGATTCTCTGCCTCTAAGTCACCTCTAAGTCTCTGCCTCTAGTCACTGGCTTGCTGGGGCTCTCTCATGCCGTCCCTGGAGGGGGTGCGTCACCTGAGTGGGTTGATTCACTGTTGTGGTCATCCTGTCTGGGTTGGCGCCCCCCCTTGGGTTGTGCCGTGGCGGAGATCTTTGTGGGCTATACTCAGCCTTGTCTCAGGATGGTAAGTTGGTGGTTGAAGATATCCCTCTAGTGGTGTGGGGGCTGTGCTTTGGCAAAGTGGGTGGGGTTATATCCTTCCTGTTTGGCTCTGTCCGGGGGTGTCCTCGGATGGGGCCACAGTGTCTCCTGACCCCTCCTGTCTCAGCCTCCAGTATTTATGCTGCAGTAGTTTATGTGTCGGGGGGCTGGGGTCAGTTTGTTATATCTGGAGTACTTCTCCTGTCCTATTCGGTGTCCTGTGTGAATCTAAGTGTGCTCTAATTCTCTCCTTCTCTCTTTCTTTCTCTCTCTCGGAGGACCTGAGCCCTAGGACCATGCCCCAGGACTACCTGACATGATGACTCCTTGCTGTCCCCAGTCCACCTGGCCATTCTGCTGTTCCAGTTTCAACTGACCTGAGCCCTAGGACCATGCCCCAGGACTACCTGACATGATGACTCCTTGCTGTCCCCAGTCCACCTGGCCATGCTGCTGCTCCAGTTTCAACTTCCACCTGACTGTGCTGCTGCTCCAGTTTCAACTGTTCTGCCTTATTATTATTCGACCATGCTGGTCATTTATGAACATTTGAACATCTTGGCCATGTTCTGTTATAATCTCCACCCGGCACAGCCAGAAGAGGACTGGCCACCCCACATAGCCTGGTTCCTCTCTAGGTTTCTTCCTAGGTATTGGCCTTTCTAGGGAGTTTTTCCTAGCCACCGTGCTTCTACACCTGCATTGCTTGCTGTTTGGGGTTTTAGGCTGGGTTTCTGTACAGCACTTTGAGATATCAGCTGATGTACGAAGGGCTATATAAATAAATTTGATTTGATTTGAAGCCAGGGACAGTTATATAGCAACTCCTGGTCTAGCCTGGTTCCCTGCCTTTGTCCACAGTGCCAAACCTTACCGGACACAGTCCTGAAGCCAGGGACAGTTATATAGCAACTCCTGGTCTAGCCTGGTTCCCTGCCTTTGTCCATAGTGCCAAACCTTACCGGACACAGTCCTGAAGCCAGGGACAGTTATATAGCAACTCCTGGTCTAGCCTGGTTCCCTGCCTTTGTCCACAGTGCCAAACCTTACCGGACACAGTCCTGAAGCCAGGGACAGTTATATAGCAACTCCTGGTCTAGCCTGGTTCCCTGCCTTTGTCCACAGTGCCAAACCTTACCGGACACAGTCCTGAAGCCAGGGACAGTTATATAGCAACTCCTGGTCTAGCCTGGTTCCCTGCCTTTGTCCACAGTGCCAAACCTTACCGGACACAGTCCTGAAGCCAGGGACAGTTATATAGCAACTCCTGGTCTAGCCTGGTTCCCTGCCTTTGTCCACAGTGCCAAACCTTACCGGACACAGTCCTGAAGCCAGGGACAGTTATATAGCAACTCCTTACCGCTGAAAGTCCTTTACAAAAGTGTTGTGGTCCAAACTGTCACACCAACATATTTGGTTACCCAACTCTTTAACAGCAATACCACACAGCCCTGCTCTAACTAGGTCAGTCAACGGGTCAGCTTCAATCAGATGTGTGTTAGAGCTGGGCTGGAACAAAGCCCTGCACATCTGATTGGAGTTGACTGATCTAACATGTGTTTGTCAGGTTTTCCAGTTTCGTGTAGAAATATTTACCCACAGACATTTCAACAGCAGTATTTGACATGATTGACAGCGGAGCTACTGGCTGTGCAGGATTTTGTTCCAGCTCAGCTCTAACACACCTGATTCAACTAATCATGGTCCACACCGAAGATCCTGATAAGTTGATTATTTGAATCAGGCTTGTTAGTGCTGGGCTGGAACAATAGCTTGCACCACCTGCAGCTTTCCAGCACCAGGGTTAGTGTGGTCACGGGTAGAAGGGTTCCGATTTTTGTCAAATGAATGTCAAATGTTCTGCTAACCTGCTAACCTGCTGCGAAACGTCAAGTCTGACGTTTATTTGACAAAAGCTGCATCCCTTCTAGCCATGACCGGTTAGCATGGCCACTGCTGCAACAACGTCATATCATATGATCTTTGTTCCATCACTGCCCTCTAGTGAAATACATGAACATATATGAATGTAGGAGTAGGGTGAAGTGGCACCTAGATGCTGATCTTGGGTCAGTTTTGAATTTCCCCCACTAATGGTTAAGGGCAGGGTTGGGGGAGAGGAAGCTGATCCTGGATATGTACCTAGTGGAAACATTAGCCCAGAGCGTGAATATATGACCTTCTGACTAGGCCGATGCAAAGTACTGTAAAAATGCAACAACATACAGCCATTAAGAGACATAAAGTGATAAAAATGTTAAATTAATTTATTATATTTCTTTGTCATAGAATTCATTACTTTTAGTTCAAGGTTAACATACAGCCATTCATTTACAGAAGAACAAACGTTTTATTTTTCAAAAATTAACTTAGAAATGTACACTCCTCTTTGTAATAAGACCCCACGGAGGAGAAGAAAAATATCACTTTTTAAAAATGAAGATATTTTCTATTCTTCATTCCATCTTCTTTTCACCCTGTTAAGCTGCTGAGCAGAGGGAGGTCTGGGTCATGTTCATTACGATCCTCAACAGGAAATGTTTGAAAACATTGAGTAACGGAGAATGAAAATAAAAGTTTCTGATTGGACCAGGTCCAAGATTTCCCTCCCTGTTTCAGTCAGTTTTCATACGTTTTGTGCCTAATGAACACAACCCTGAACACAGTTAACAGACACAGTACACACAGGCTGCTTGGACTGATGACGATTGGTTTAGCAGAACACCGAGCCACTGAACGCCACGCGCACACACACACACACACACACACACACACACACAGCCAGTGTCACTGAGAGGCTGTTCAGATGACAGGAACATCCAACCCTCTTCCATGATTAATAAAACGACAAACAGAACACATAATAATAAACTAGATATAAATCTGAAGAAATCCCCAAACTGATATAAAAACAGAAATGAACTCAGTGCAAGGGGATGTAGATGTGGTTACTGTACAACATGTCATCATCTTTCTTTGTCCCTCAAGGATGTGTGTGTGTGGGGCGGAGGGCAAATTCCACCGCTTTAGGAGTAGACTGGGAATACAGTTTAAATACCCACATGTAACATTGGTTTCTCATTAGGATCATTTCATTAGCTTGGATGCCTTAAATCATTTAAACTAACAATCCATTCCAACAATCAGAAGCTAAACTTTTCCCACCACAGAGTAGTTACAGCCAATCAGAAGCACCTTGTCCCACCACAGAGTAGTTACAGCCATTCAGAAGCACCATGTCCCACCACAGAGTAGTTACAGCCAATCAGAAGCACCTTGTCCCACCACAGAGTAGTTACAGCCAATCAGAAGCACCATGTCCCACCACAGAGTAGTTACAGCCAATCAGAAGCACCTTGTCCCACCACAGAGTAGTTACCGCCATTCAGAAGCACCTTGTCCCACCACAGAGTAGTTACAGCCATTCAGAAGCACCTTGTCCCACCACAGAGTAGTTACAGCCATTCAGAAGCACCTTGTCCCACCACAGAGTAGTTACAGCCAATCGGTGACCTTATATTAAAAGACAGAAAAGGCAGACCAGCAAAGATAAAAGCCTGAAATCTGACAACCCAGACGGGATGTGTGTGATTAGTCGAATCTGGCAAACACACACACACACACACACACACACACACACACACACACACACACACACACACACACACACACACACACACACACTCACACTCACACTCACACTCACACACACACTCACACACACACACACACACACACACACACACACACACACACACACACACACACACACACACACACACACACACACACACACACACACTAGAGTCCTCCTGGGACCCAGTAGGGATCGGGTGGCATCAGCATGGCGGTCTGGTGCCAGGGTGGCGGAACAGTGTGTGTGAGAGAGTGTGTTTGTGTGCGTGTGTGTGGCTCCACCCCTATCTCTTGTCCCCCAGTAGGGTTTGGCCTTGACTCTCTCAAGGGCAAGATGGACGGAACTGGACAGATCAAGTGTGTTTGTGTGTGTGTGCACATACACTTGTGATTGTGTGTGTGTGTGTGTGTGTGTGTGTGTGTTTGTATAGGCAACATCCCTCCCTCTTTCTAAACCAGTCAGTGGGGATTAGACAAGCAGTTGATGGGACAACAATTGAGCTTCTGTAAAGAAAGTATTCCCTGTCTGTCTATGTGTGTGTGTGTGTGTGTGTGTGTGTGTGTGTGTGTGTGTGTGTGTGTGTGGTGTGTGTGTGTGTGTGTGTGTGTCTCTCACTAGAGCTTCTGTTCACAGAGGGAGCGTATGCCACCTAGTGGTTCCTGTGTGACATCACATCACAGCATGGCTGTAAAGCAGGTGACAGGGGATTCCATCCCATCATGCTAGTAGACAATGCAGCTCTTAATGTTTTAAAGGCAATGCTACCGTAAAGGCAGCATTCCAGTCGTCGGCTCAATCAGAAATGACTTTTAAATGTCCATCGTACTACAGCGTGGTTTCTGATTGAATCCCTGCCTTAATCCATCTCCCTGTACACATCTCCCTGTAATTTGGCTAGCCAAATTAGCCTAGCCATTGCTAATTTCTATACCATTATCAAGGCAACAATGGCTAGCCAAATTAGCCTAGCCATCGCTAACTTCTATACCATTATCAAGGCAACAATGGCTAGCCAAATTAGCCTAGCCATCGCTAACTTCTATACCATCACCAAAACAAACAAACACAGTATAACTGTAACAGCCATACAAAACAAACCACATGCCCCAGTAACATGAATCAAGTGTTTCATTGATTCACAGACAGAAACCAACCATCTGATCTGTAATTCAGCGAAAAAAACAGAAACATCTATTTTATTATTTGACATCTTTGACCATCTTATGCAAAGAGAAAGGAAGGAAGTAAGTAAGTAAGTAAGGAAGGAAGGAAGGAAGGAAGGAAGGAAGGAAGGAAGGAAGGAGAAGGAAGGAAAGAAAGGACATCATATAAATAGAAGACAGGGAAAAAACAAAGAAAGGTGTGTGTGTGTGTGTGTGTGTGTGTGTGTGTGTGTGTGTGTGTGTGTGTGTGTGTGTGTGTGTGTGTGTGTGTGTGTGTGTGTGTGTGTGTGTGTGTGTGTGTGTGTGTGTGTGTGTGTGTGTGTGTGTGTGTGTGTGTGTGTGTGTGTGTGTGTGTGTGTATTTCTGTGTGTGGGTGTGTATGGGTTCGTGGGCATGTGTGGTGTACAGTATGTCTATATAGATCCATCTCCTTGCTTCTGGGCCCAGAAAGACCCAAACTGGTTCAGAGTGGTTGAGACTCAGGCAGAGAGTGACTGAGAAATGGCTTCTGTGTACAATGGAGAGCCTTCAAGGCCAAACAGAGGATAGAGAGGACAGTCTGTGTGTGTGTGTGTGTGTGTGTGTGTGTGTGTGTGTGTGTGTGTGTGTGTGTGTGTGTGTGTGTGTGTGTGTGTGTGTGTGTGTGTGAATGTGTGTGTGTGTGTGTATAGAGAGGATAGAGAGTACACTAGACAAAGTAGCTAGTCAGACAGGCAATTTAACTGACAAAGACACAGCCACCATAATCGTCCCCAGTCCAGTCCACAGCCCAAAACAGAGGCCACAGTGTGTATGTCTGCGTGTGTGTGTGTCCATGCGCGAGCCTGTGTGTGTGGATGTGGTCCAAACCAGAAAGCATGTCAAACTTGACTACCAACAGACCAACTGAATAACATCATAAAAAGCTGACCTGTCAGTCAGAATAGCACAACAGGGCATCTGTTGTTAAGGTTACTGAGAATGAAGACAAACAGCATTCAAATAATTGCCAACTGAGTTGTTTGGACCCAAAATGGCGGAAATGAACTGTCCATTTTGAAGGTGTAGGTAGGAAACTGTAAGTGGAAGGACACCTTTAAAAAACATTAAACCACAAGCTGCCAAGTGTGAGGTAAAAGAAGAACCAAAAGAAAGGAAGTAGAATAGCAGAGCAGAGACAAAGGAACACAACACCGCCCTCTCAGCCTTCTCTCAGCTCAATGAACAACAAGATGACTGAGTTTCACTTGAAAGTAAGTGCATAAAAAAATAGAATACAAAAATCACGTCTTGAGTTGCACACAGTGTGTCAATAGAACAATGTCCATGTTTGTTATGACCAAGTTTCTTCTCTTTCCACCTGTTTCTCTCTCTCACTTAAATCCCTGTTTCTCTCTCTCACTTAAATCCCTGTTTGTCTCTCTCACTTATATCCCTGTTTCTCTCTCTCACTTAAATCCCTGTTTCTCTCTCTCACTTATATACCTGTTTCTCTCTCTCACTTATATCCCTGTTTCTCTCTCTCACTTAAATCCCTGTTTCTTTCTCTCACTTAAATCCCTGTATCTCTCTCACTTAAATCCCTGTTTCTCTCTCTCACTTAAAGCCCTGTTTCTCTCTCTCTCACTTAAATCCATGTTTCTCTCTCTCACTTAAATCCCTGTTTCTCTCTCTCACTTAAATCCATGTTTCTCTCTCTCACTTAAATCCCTGTTTCTCTCTCTCACTTAAATCCCTGTATCTCTCTCACTTATATCCCTGTTTTTCTCTCTCACTTAAATCCCTGTTTCTCTCTCTCACTTATATCCCTGTTTCTCACTCACTTATATCCCTGTTTCTCTCTTATATCCCTGTTTTCTCTCTCACTTATATCCCTGTTTCTCTCTCTCACTTATCCCTGTTTCTCTCTCACTTAAATCCCTGTTTCTCACTTATATCCCTGTTTCTCTCTTATATCCCTGTTTCTCTCTCACTTATATCACTGTTTCTCTCTTATATCCCTGTTTCTCTCTCTCTCTTTTCACTCTGTTTTCGGATGTGGTGACCCTTACTGCTTAGACTGTAAACTCTCTTTCCAGACTCACATCAAACATCTCCAATCCAAAGTTAAATCTAGAATTGGCTTCCTATTTCACAAAAAAGCATCCTTCACTCATGTTGCCAAACATACCCTTGTAAAACTGTCCATCCTACCGATCCTCGACTTCGGCGATGTCATTTACAAAATAGCCTCCAACACTCTACTCAATAAATTAGATTTAGTCTATCACAGTGCCATCTGTTTTGTCACCAAAGCCCCATATACAGTGTACTGCCCACCACTGCGACCTGTACACTCTCGTTGGCTGGCCCTCGCTTCATACTCGTCGCCAAACCCACTGGCTCCAGGTCATCTACAAGACCCTGCTAGGTAAAGTCCCCCCTTATCTCAGCTCGCTGGTCACCATAGCAGCACCCACCTGTAGCACGCGCTCCAGCAGGTATATCTCTCTGGTCACCCCCAAAACCAATTATTCCTTTGGCCGCCTCTCCTTCCAGTTCTCTGCTGCCAATGACTGGAACGAAATACAAAAATCTCTGAAACTGGAAACACTTATCTCCCTCACTAGCTTTAAGTACCAGCTGTCAGAGCAGCTCACAGATTACTGCACCTGTACAGAGCCCATCTATAATTTAGCCCAAACAACTACCTCTCCCCCTACTGTATATATTTATTTATTGTGCTCCTTTGCACCCCATTATTTCTATCTCTACTTTGCACATTTTTCCATTGCAAATCAACCATTCCAGTGTTTTACTTGCTATATTGTATTTACTTCGCCACCATGGCCTTTTTTTGCCTTTACCTCCCTTATCTCACCTCATTTGCTCACATTGTATATAGACTTGTTTATACTGTATTATTGACTGTATGTTTGTTTTACTCCATGTGTAACTCTGTGTCGTTTTATCTGTCGAACTGCTTTGCTTTATCTTGGCCAGGTTGCAGTTGTAAATGAGAATTTGTTCTCAACTAGCCGACCTGGTTAAATAAAGGTGAAATAAAAAAAAATACAAAAATAAAAACTGCCTGGAGACTCGCTCTCTCCTCCTCTTTCTCCCCTCTCTCCTCCTCTTTCTCCCCTCTCTCCTCCTCTTTCTCCCCTCTCTCCTCTCTCCTCCTCTTTCTCCCCTCTCTCCTCTCTCCTCCTCTTTCTCCCCTCTCTCTCTCCTCCTCTTCTCCTCTCTCTCTCTCCTCTTCTCCCCTCTCTCCTCTCTCCTCCTCTTTCTCCCCTCTCTCCTCTCTCCTCCTCTTTCTCCCCTCTCTCCTCTCTCCTCCTCTTTCTCCCCTCTCTCCTCTCTCCTCCTCTTTCTCCCCTCTCTCCTCTCTCCTCCTCTTTTCTCCCCTCTCTCCTCTCTCCTCCTCTTTCTCCCCTCTCTCCTCTCTCCTCCTCTTTCTCCCCTCTCTCCTCTCTCCTCCTCTTTCCCCCTCTCTCCTCTCTCCTCCTCTTTCTCCCTCTCTCCTCTCTCCTCCTCTTTCTCTCCTCTCTCCTCCTCTTTCTCCCCTCTCTCCTCCTCTCCTCCTCTTTCTCCCCTCTCTCCTCTCTCCTCCTCTTTCTCCCCTCTCTCCTCTCTCCTCCTCTTTCTCCCCTCTCTCCACCCCCCTTTTCTCTCCTCCACCTTCTCCCCTCTCTCCACCCCTTCTCTCTCCTCTCTCTCCACCCCCCTTCTCTCTCCTCCTCTCTCTCCTCTCTCTCCACCCCTTCTCTCTCCTCCTCTTTCTCCTCTCTCTCCTCCTCTTTCTCCCCTCTCTCCACCCCCCTTCTCTCTCCTCCTCATTCCCCCCTCTCTCCTCTCTCTCCAACCCCTTCTCTCTCCTCCTCTCTCTCTCCTCTCTCCACCCCCCTTCTCTCTCCTCCTCTTTCTCCTCTCTCTCAACCCCCCTTCTCTCTCCTCCTCTTTCTCCTCTCTCTCCACCCCCCTTCTCTCTCCTCCTCTTTCTCCTCTCTCTCCACCCCTTCTCTCTCCTCCTCTTTCTCCTCTCTCTCCACCCCCCTTCTCTCTTCTCCTCTTTCTCCTCTCTCTCCACCCCCCTTCTCTCTCCTCCTCTTTCCCCTCTCTCTCCTCCCCCCTTCTCTCTCCTCCTCTTTCTCCTCTCTCTCCACCCCCCTTCTCTCTCCTCCTCTTTCTCCTCTCTCTCCACCCCCCCTTCTCTCTCCTCCTCTTTCTCCTCTCTCTCCACCCCCCTTCTCTCTCCTCCTCTTTCCCCTCTCTCTCCTCACTCTCCACCCCCCTTCTCTCTCCTCCTCTTTCTCCTCTCTCTCCACCCCCCTTCTCTCTCCTCCTCTTTCTCCTCTCTCTCCACCCCCCTTCTATCTCCTTCATCTCTCTCTCCATTCCTCCCTCAATCTCTGTCTCTCTCTGTCTCAGTCCAGCAGCTCTGGCACTAAGGACTCTGTGTCTAAGGGACGGTTGGGTGAGTGAGCAGCCAAGCACAGGTGGAATTAAGGTTATAGGGTTAAACACACACACACACACACTATACTCCAGCTCATGTGATCAACGGCCAGGTGGTGTGTGTGTGTGTGTGTGTATGCGTGCATGTGTTTTTATGTGTGTGACTGAGAGTCCATCTGCCGCTCTGATTCTCCAATGTCGACACTCTTTGATCTGTGGTGACACAGCATATGGCCTCCTGGTTCTACCCTTCCCTCTCTCTCTCGCTCTCCTTCCTTCTCTTCCTCTCCTCCTTCAAGCCAACAGTCTGTCCTGATATAAACCGTCTGTGATATGAATGTGAGCTCCAGAGACAGCACGAGTGTTCCAAATGACACCCTATTCCCTTCAAAGGGCACTACTTCTGACCAGGGTATACAGGGGACTAGGGTGCTACTTGGGACGCAGACAGACACACGGCTGATATTCCTCAAAGATTTTGGGCCATTACTCAAACCCTGTCATCGGAGAGATATGAAATCATATATTTCATTGAAGGATAGGCACCCATTACATCTCCAGTCATCCCAAACCAGATATGATCTCTGAGTCCCAAACGGTGCATTATTTATGACCATGGCGAGTAGGGCTCTGGTCAAAAGTAGTACACGGCGTAGGGAATAGGGTGCCATTTGAGGTGTGGACAATATGCCTGATGCACTAATCTGCTGTTTAAACCACTAGTCCATTAAATGGTGGAAAATACATGAACAACATTAGGCTCAGGTCAATGTTTGAATAGGATTAGGTAGCTAGGTAGTTCATGTTTTTATGTCTGCATCCTATCCTATTCCCTACGGGCCCTGGTGAAAAGAAGTGCCCTAAATAGGGAATAGGGTGCCATTTGGGCTGAAGGTTATAGCCTAGCAGCGTAGTACACACGTACCGGTGATGACGCAGGCTTAGACGCAGGGACCATAGTATGATACTATAGCCATTTTCCAATGCATCATATGAAGCACACGTACTCACGCACGCACACACAAGCAAACACACTCTTGGACTCATACCTTAGATTTAACTGCATGGTCGCACGCCTATCTCTCCTCAGAGCCCAAATATTCTCTCTTTCTCTCTCCCGCTCTCTTCTCTGTTTACATAAGACAACAGAGGAGTAATCGGATGGATTTTCGCCTTAGCACAAACAGCAACAATGGCTGCCACCACAGAGACCACACCATCACTATGACAAGAACCAGGGACAGGAGAGAGGGAGAGGGAGGAAGGGGGGATTGGGGGAGAGGGAGAGAGTGTAAGGGTGGGAAGGAGAGAGAGAGAGGGCGGGAAGGAGGGGGGAGGGAGAGAGAGGGGACATTCCGCATGAAGCTGAAACAAAAAAAAGACCATGACTTTTTGGAAAGAGAGGGAAGGAAGAAAGAAATAAAGAACCATTGTGACTGACCCCCTGTAGCCCAAACCTCTCCCCCTCCATTCCTCCCTCCACCCCCCCCCCCTCCATTCCTCCCTCATTCTCTCCTTCATCTGACTCCCACCTGACTAGATGTGTATCCCAAATAGCACCCTCTGACCTAAACAGTCCACTACTGTTGACATGGGCAGACTCCGGCAGAATGCTATCTCAGAAAACCCAGGGATTTGAATTTCTGGATTTCTGAGGACAACCTTCAACATGACGATACAGGGTATAATAAAATTCCTATGAAGTAACATAGTCCAGACCGACACCTTATCTGGCAATGACTCATTCACACACATGTACACGCTCGCACAGACACACACACACACACACACACACACACACACACACACACACACACACACACACACACACACACACACACACACACACACACACACACACACACACACACACACACACACACAACACACACACACAAACACACACACACAACACACACACACACACACACACACACACACACACACACACACACACACACACACACACACACACACACACACACACACACACACACACACTTGAAACCAGATGTGCAGAACCAGCCCCAGACAGGGAGCCTGAGGGCTGAGCGAACCCAAGTGTATCACGACGGGGACTAAACACACAACACCCCCACCTGGAAGTCCCAGATCAAGTTGCATTAATCATTCTATGTAATGATTCAACAACGAATGGAGTGAAAAGAGAATTAATATATAGAGAGTCACACTTTCCTTCTGCACTAGTGGCTAAACACCCCACCACACACACTACACTAGACCAGTTAGATAGAGGTGGTGTTATCATCCCACACTACACTAGACCAGTTAGGTAGAGGTGGTGTTATCATCCCCCATTACACTCAACCAGTTAGATAGAGGTGGTGTTATCATCCCCCACTACACTAGACCAGTTCGATAGAGGTGGTGTTATCATCCCCCACTACACTAGACCAGTTTGATAGAGGTGGTGTTATCATCCCCCACTACACTAGACCAATTCGATAGAGGTGGTGTTATCATCCCCCACTGCACTAGACCAGTTTGATAGAGGTGGTGTTATCATCCCCCACTAGACCAGTTAGATAGAGGTGGTGTTATCATCCCACACTACACTAGACCAGTTAGATAGAGGTGGTGCTATCATCCCACACTAGACCAGTTAGGTAGAGGTGGTGTTATCATCCCCCACTACACTAGACCAGTTAGGTAGAGGTGGTGTTATCATCCCCCCACTACACTAGACCAGTTAGATAGAGGTGGTGTTATCATCCCACACTACACTAGACCAGTTAGATAGAGGTGGTGTTATCATCCCACACTACACCAGTTAGGTAGAGGTGGTGATATCATCTCCCACTAGACCAGTTAGATAGAGGTGGTGTTATCATCCCACATCACACTAGACCAGTTAGATAGAGGTGGTGTTATCATCCCACACTACACTAGACCAGTTAGGTAGAGGTGGTGTTATCATCCCACACTAGACCAGTTAGATAGAGGTGGTGTTATCATCCCCCCACTACACCAGACCAGTTAGATAGAGGCGGTGTTATCATCCCCCACTAGACCAGTTAGATAGAGGTGGTGTTATCATCCCACACTAGACCAGTCAGATAGAGGTGGTGTTATCATCCCACACTAGACCAGTTAGATATAGGTGGTGTTATCATCCCACACTCGACCAGTTAGATAGAGGTGGTGTTATCATCCCCCACTACACTAGACCAGTTAGATAGAAGTGGTGTTATCATCCCACACTACACCAGACCAGTTAGATAGAGGTGGTGTTATCATCCCACACTACACTAGACCAGTTAGGTAGAGGTGGTGTTATCATCCCCCACCAGACCAGTTAGATAGAGGTGGTGTTATCATCCCCCACCAGACCAGTTAGGTAGAGGTGGTGTTATCATCCCACAACAGACCAGCTCGATAGAGGTGGTGCTATCATCCCACACTAGACCAGTTAGATAGAGGTGGTGTTATCATCCCACACTACACCAGACCAGTTCGGTAGAGGTGGTGTTATCATCCCACACTACACCAGACCAGTTTGGTAGAGGTGGTGTTATCATGCCACACTACACCAGACCAGTTCGGTAGAGGTGGTGATATCACCCCACACTACACCAGACCAGTTCGGTAGAGGTGGTGTGTTAGTTTGGTCACAGCTGGGCTGTTATGTCCATCTCTTTATTCTTGATTTATTTATAGTCAAGTTGACTGTAAACACTTTCTAATTTACAGAAACGACCTGGGGAATAGTTACAGGGGATAGGAGAGGGGAGAAATGAGCCAATTGGAAGCTGGGGATGATTAGGTGACCATGACGGTACGAGGGCCAGATTGGAACAGAGCCTGCAGTAAAATGGCCATTCTCATTCTACTTCCCCTTGATGACCTAAGAGAATTTGGGAGATATGGAAAACCGACAGGATCCAGATTCAGGGTTAAAATCAATGTCGTTCTATTCCCTGTACAGTAGATATTGTATTATCTTTGTTCATTTATTTGTTTGAATCTGAGGTTGTAACCAAACTCACAGTTTATTTCACGGAATGTATGTCTGCGTTCCAAATGGGGGGGTGGGGTCTCGAGTGGCACAGCAGTCTAAGGCACTGCATCTCAGTGCTAGAGGCATCACTGCAGACCCTGGTTTGATCCCGGGCTGTATCACACCCGGATGTGATCGGGAGTCCCATAGGGTGGTGCAGCGTCGTCCTGGTTTTGGGAGGCCGGGGTAGGCCGGGGGAGGCCAGGGGAGGCCGTCATTGTACATAAGAATTAGTTCTTAACTGACTTTCCTAGTTAAATTAAGGTACAAAATAATAATAATCCTATACAGTTGAAGTCTGAAGTTTACACCTTTGCCAAATACATTTCAACTCTGTTTTTCACAATTCCTGACATTTAAATCCTAGTTAAAATTCCCTGCCTTAGGTCAGTTAGGATCACTACTTTTTAAAAATGTTATGTGAAATGTCAGAATAATAGTAGAGAGAATGATTTATTTCAGCTTTTATTTCTTTCATCATATTCCCAGTGGGTCAGAAGTTTACATACACTCAATTAGTATTTGGTAGCATTGCCTTTAAATTGTTTAACTTGGGTCAAACGTTTCGGGTAGCCTTCCACAAGCTTCCCACAATAAGTTGGGCGAATTTTTTTTCCAGCAACAACCTGGGGAATAGTTACAGGGAAGGGAAGGGGGATGAATGAGCCAATTGTAAACTGGGGATAATTAGGTGACCGTGATGGTTTGAGGGCCAGATTGGGAATTTAGCCAGGACACCGGGGTTAACACCCCTACTCTTACGATAAATGCCATGGGATCTTTAATGATCTGAGAGTCAGGACACCCATTTAACGTCCCATCTGAAAGACGACACCCTACACAGGGCAGTGTCCCCAATCACTGCCCTGGGGCATTGGGATATTTTTTTAGACTAGAGGAAAGAGTGCCTCCTACTGGCCCAACACCACTTCCAGCAGCATCTGGTCTCCCATCCAGGAACTGACCAGGACCAACTCTGCTTAGCTTCAGAAATAAGCCAGCAGTGGTATGCAGGGTGGTATGCTGCTGGCCCATTTGGAAGACCCATTTGTGTCCAAACTTTAACTTCCTGACTGATGTTTTGAGATGTTGCTTCAATATATCCACATAATTTTCTTTCCTCATGATGCCATCTGCCACCCCCGTGCTTCACGGTTGGGACGGTGTTCTCCAAACATGACGATGGTCATTATGGCCAAACAGTTCTATTTTTGTTTCATCAGACCAGAGGACATTTCTCCAAAAAGTACAATCTTTGTCCCCATGTGTAGTTGCAAACCGTGGTCTGTCTTTTTTATGGCGGTTTTGGAGCAGTGGCTTCTTCCTTGCTAAGCGGCCTTTCGGGTTATGTCGATATAGGCCTCGTTTTACTGTGGATATAGATACCTGTACCTGTTTCCTCCAGCATCTACACAAGGTCCTTTTGCTGTTGTTCTGGGATTGGTTTGTACTTTTCGCACCAAAGTATGTTCATCTCTAGGAGACAGAACGCGTCTCCTTCCTGAGCGGTATGACGGATGCGTGGTCCCATGGTATTTATACTTGAATACTATTGTTTGTACAGATGAACGTGGTACCTTCAGGTATTTGGAAATGGCTCCCAAGGATGAACCAGACTTGTGAAGGTCTACAATTATTTTTTCTGAGGTCTTGGCTGATTTCTTTAGATTTTCCCATGATGTCAAGCAAAGAGGCACTGAGTTTGAAGGTAGGCCTTGAAATACATCCACAGGTACACCTCCAATTGACTCAAATGATGTCAAATTGCTTCTAAAGCTATGACCTTATTTTCTGGAATTTTCCATGCTGTTTAAAGGCACAGTCAACTTAGTGTATGTAAACTTCTGACCCACTGGAATTGTGATGCAGGGAATTATAAGTGAAATAATCTGTCTGTAAACAGTCGTTGGAAAAATGACTTGTGTCATGTCCTAGCTGACTTGCCTTAACTATAGTTTGTTAACAAGAAATTTGTGGAGTGGTTGAAAAACAAGTTTTAATGACTCCAACCTAAGTGTATGTCAACTTTTGACTTCAACTGTATATATATGTGTATATAGTGCACTACCTTTGACCAGGTCCCATAGTGCACTATGTAGGGAATAGGATGCTATTTGAGACACATCCTATTTCACTAAAATCAATCATTCTTTATCTCTGTCTCGGACTAGGATATGACATCGTCAAAATGCCTCAGTGTTTTGTTTACCACCACAAGGGTTCCGTCTATTGCAGAGGCAGGGCATCACCACGGTAACATCACAGAGAGCTAGGGCTGGGCTCTAGTCAGCCTAGTCAAGAGTCTGCATGATCAAGCACTATGATCTGTCTATGCAATCGGGACTGTAGGGAGAGATGGAGAGATAGGAGGATGCAGGGGAAAGAGAGAGAGAGAGAAGGAAGCGGGAGAGGGAGTAAGAGAGAGGATGAATGAGATACAGAGAGACACACAGAAAGAGGAAGAAGAGAGAGAGAGGGAGAGAGAAGGAAGAGGGGAGGGAGAGTGAAAGAGAGGAGGGAGAGTGAAAGAGAGGGAGAAGGAAAGGAGATGGAGAGAGAAGGAAGAGGGGAGGGAGAGTGAGAGGAGGGAGAGTGAAAGAGAGGGAGAAGGAAAGGAGATGGAGAGAGAAGGAAGAGGGGAGGGAGAGTGAGAGGAGGGAGAGTGAAAGAGAGGGAGAAGGAAAGGAGATGGAGAGAGAAGGAAGAGGGGAGGGAGAGTGAAAGAGAGAGAGAAGGACAGGAGATGGAGAGAGAAGGAAGAGGGGAGGGAGAGTGAAAGAGAGAGAGAAGGACAGGAGATGGAGAGAGAAGGAAGAGGGGAGGGAGAGTGAAAGAGAGAGAGAAGGACAGGAGATGGAGAGAGAGAGCCAGAGAGAGAAAGAAGGGAGATAAATGAGCCAGGGGAGTAAAGTACATTTAGTTAAGTTACATTCTCCTGAGGTTAGAAAAGGGAACATACACACACAGTGTTGCTGTAGATTCCCTTCTCTTTATCTCTAAAGACTCAGTGACCTAACTTGAATGCAGCTCCCCCTCCTCCCTCATCGCCCCCTTTCTCTCTTCCCTCTCCTCCCTTTCCTCCACCACTTCCTCCCCCCTCTCTCGTTACCATGGCAACGTGGGCGGCACATTTCTGCTCGAGCAATCAAGTGACCTTTTTTTACCAGACCTTAGCAAGAGAGAGAAAGAGAGAGGGACAGAGGGGAGGGTGACGGAGAGAGAAGGATGCAGTAGAGAAGGCAAGGAGAAGGTAAGGGAGAGAAACCGAAAGAGAGAGGGGACAGAGGGGAGGGAGACGGAGAGAGAAGGATGCAGTAGAGAAGGCAAGGAGAAGGTAAGGGAGAGAAACCGAAAGAGAGAGGGACAGAGGGGAGGGAGACGGAGAGAGAAGGATGCAGTAGAGAAAGCAAGGAGAAGGTAAGGGAGAGAAACCGAAAGAGAGGAAGAGAGAGAGAGGGACAGATGGGACGGAGAGAGAAGGATGCAGTAGAGAAGGCAAGGAGAAGGCAAGGGAGAGAAACCGAAAGAGAGGAAGAGAGAGAGAGAGGGACAGATGGGACGGAGAGAGAAGGATGCAGTAGAGAAGGCAAGGAGAAGGCAAGGGAGAGAAACTGAAAGAGAGGAAGAGAGAGAGAGAGGGACAGATGGGACGGAGAGAGAAGGATGCAGTAGAGAAGGCAAGGAGAAGGTAAGGGAGAGAAACTGAAAGAGAGGAAGAGAGAGAGAGAGGGACAGATGGGACGGAGAGAGAAGGATGCAGTAGAGAAGGCAAGGAGAAGGCAAGGGAGAGAAACTGAAAGAGAGAGGGACAGATGGGACGGAGAGAGAAGGATGCAGTAGAGAAGGCAAGGAGAAGGTAAGGGAGAGAAACTGAAAGAGAGGAAGAGAGAGAGAGAGGGACAGATAGGACGGAGAGAGAAGGATGCAGTAGAGAAGGCAAGGAGAAGGCAAGGGAGAGAAACTGAAAGAGAGAGGGACAGATGGGACGGAGAGAGAAGGATGCAGTAGAGAAGGCAAGGAGAAGGTAAGGGAGAGAAACTGAAAGAGAGGAAGAGAGAGAGAGAGGGACAGATGGGACGGAGAGAGAAGGATGCAGTAGAGAAGGCAAGGAGAAGGCAAGGGAGAGAAACTGAAAGAGAGAGGGACAGATGGGACGGAGAGAGAAGGATGCAGTAGAGAAGGCAAGGAGAAGGTAAGGGAGAGAAACTGAAAGAGAGGAAGAGAGAGAGAGAGGGACAGATGGGACGGAGAGAGAAGGATGCAGTAGAGAAGGCAAGGAGAAGGCAAGGGAGAGAAACTGAAAGAGAGAGGGACAGATGGGACGGAGAGAGAAGGATGCAGTAGAGAAGGCAAGGAGAAGGTAAGGGAGAGAAACTGAAAGAGAGGAAGAGAGAGAGAGAGGGACAGATAGGACGGAGAGAGAAGGATGCAGTAGAGAAGGCAAGGAGAAGGCAAGGGAGAGAAACTGAAAGAGAGAGGGACAGATGGGACGGAGAGAGAAGGATGCAGTAGAGAAGGCAAGGAGAAGGTAAGGGAGAGAAACTGAAAGAGAGGAAGAGAGAGAGAGAGGGACAGATGGGACGGAGAGAGAAGGATGCAGTAGAGAAGGCAAGGAGAAGGCAAGGGAGAGAAACTGAAAGAGAGAGGGACAGATGGGACGGAGAGAGAAGGATGCAGTAGAGAAGGCAAGGAGAAGGCAAGGGAGAGAAACTGAAAGAGAGGAAGAGAGAGAGAGAGGGACAGATGGGACGGAGAGAGAAGGATGCAGTAGAGAAGGCAAGGAGAAGGTAAGGGAGAGAAACTGAAAGAGAGGAAGAGAGAGAGTCAACCAGTATTTTGTGTTTAAATCTTTGTCTTTATAGGCCACATAGAACAACAATACACCCTCTGCTGTGCTGTACAAAAGGCTATGAAGACGACATCACTTCATCATTCATTCAGAGCTGTCTGTCTGTCTGTCACCCAGTTATACACACACACATATTGTGTTCTGACCTTTCAGGATAGCACACCCCAGTGCACATGTGCGCGCATGCACACAGATTAACACCTAAACACACACACACACACACACACACACACACACACACACACACACACACACACACACACACACACACACACACACACACACACACACACACACACACACACACACACACACACACACACACAGAGTGTTAGTGGTTTGCAGCAACAGATGCAGAAGTCCCATTCCATGTGTGTAAAGTTAACTGAGAGTTTCTACAACGATTCAGCCTTTTTTTCTTGTCAGTTCATTTGCAAGCAAGAATATTAACCATAGGAAAGCAATACACTGTAGACTGCACTATATCTAACTCACATATGATGAGAGGAGAACGTGTGTGTGTGTGTGTGTGTGTGTGTTAGCAGGGGGTCACTAAAAACACAACAGGAAGGTATCCAACAGTGAGTGAGAATTCCGCGACGGGATGAGGGAGTGTCTGTGTCGCTATGACGATATGATGAAGTAAACATCAACAGAAACAAAAATGTCATCTTTTGCTTCCTTTTTCCACAGGTTTGCGATTCGCCTGTTTTGTCCCTCTGCCCCCACCGTACCAACCCAGCATAAAGGCCTGTCTGTCAGTCAGAACTAGGAAAGTAGTAGGTGAGGCTCAGAGGTTGATATAGAGAGTGTTTCTAGGGAGGACTATTTTGTCAGTAGTCAGTGGTCATTTCCCCCCAAAGCTGTTCCAATGTTCCCTTTTACCCAAAAATAAGGACTTTTTGGAGCTTGTGTTAGGTATCCTTCCAACGTCAGTGTTTTCCTTCCGTCTGTATCCTTCCCCATCAGTGCTAAGGCTTTTTTTCCTTCTGTATCCTTCACCCATGAAGAGTGCTAATTTTGTTTCCATGTCCCCCCCTTGTGAGTCCCAGGGGCCCTCCTTCCTTACCCATTCACTTCCTTCAATTCTCCACCCCTCCCGAATTCGTTACCCCTCAATCATTTTATCATGTTTGACATACGGGTTCTCCAGAAGGTACAGGTACTTCTCATAATTCTCCAACATATACTTTGGGGCGTACATGTGCTCTTTGGGGTCCGAGGGGGGGTACTCCTGCACCGATCCATCGAACCAACCCCCCGTCCGGATCAGGTCCCGGATATAATTCAGATCCCGTTTGTCCTCGTAGTCGCCCCAACGCGGGAAGTCCCCGTTCTGGGCCGAGATCAGCTTAAAATAGATGCCCTCAGGGCTAAAGCACCAAGAACAGTGCCACCCAGCAAAGTGGAAGGGGCTTCCAACAGCCCACTGGACCAGGATGTGACCCGTGTCGTTCTCGTACTTCCTGAAACCGGGCATGGTGTAGTATTCCCGGCGCCGGAGACGTATCCCATCGGCATCATAGACGTCTCGGAGCATTCCGACCGTGCACCCCGACACGACCTCCAACGACCCCAGCTAGAACAAGAAGGTGACACTTTATTGAGATGGAATCTATCAAATCAAATCACATTTTATTGGTCACATTCACGTGGTTATCAGATGTTAATGCGAGTGTAGTGAAATGCTTGTGCTTCTAGTTCCGACCATGCAGTAATATCTAACAAGTAATCTAACAATTTCACAACAACTACCTTATACACACAAGTGTAAAGGAATGAATAAGAATATGTACATATAAATATATGGATGTGTGCACCCAACCCCTCACATTAACACAAACCCAACCCCTCACATTAACACAAACCCAACCCCTCACATTAACACAAACCCAACCCCTCACATTAACACAGACCCAACCCCTCACATTAACACAAACCCAACCCCTCACATTAACACAAACCCAACCCCTCACATTAACACAAACCCAACCCCTCACATGAACACAAACCCAACCCCTCACATTAACACAAACCCAACCCCTCACATGAACACAAACCCAACCCCTCACATGAACACAAACCCAACCCCTCACATTAACACAAACCCAACCCCTCACATGAACACAAACCCAACCCCTCACATGAACACAAACCCAACCCCTCACATGAACACAAACCCAACCCCTCACATGAACACAAACCCAACCCCTCACATGAACACAAACCCAACCCCTCACATGAACACAAACCCAACCCCTCACATTAACACAAACCCAACCCCTCACATTAACACAAACCCAACCCCTCACATGAACACAAACCCAACCCCTCACATGAACACAAACCCAACCCCTCACATGAACACAAACCCAACCCCTCACATTAACACACACACATTCACACAAATACACCCAACCCCTCACATTAACACACACCCAACACCACACATTAAAGAGCGGCAGGTAGCCTAGTGGTTAGAGCATTGGAATAGTAACCGAAAGGTTGCAAGTTTGAATCCCCAAGCTGACAAGGTACAAATCTGTCGTTCTGCCCCTGAACAAGGCAGTTAACCCACTGTTCCTAGGCCGTCATTGAAAATAAGAATTTATTATTAACTGACTTGCCTAGTTAAATAAAGGTCAAATTAAATTAAGACACATCTCCTCCAATACATGCACACACATACATTTGGAAAGTATTCAGACCCCTTCACTTTTTCCACATTTTGTTACATTACAGCCTTATTCTAAAATGGATTAAATAAAAAATGTTCCTCATCAATCTACACACAAAACCCCATAATGACAAAGCGAAAACAAGTTAATAGAAGTACCTTATTTACCTTAGTATTCAGACCCTTTGCTATGAGACTCTACATTGAGCTCATGTGCATCCTGTTTCCATTGATCATCCTTGAGATGTTTCTACAACTTCATTGTTTTAAATGTATAGATGTTTTATTTTACCTTTATTTAACTTGGCAAGTCAGTTAAGAACAAACTCTTATTTTCACTGACAGCCTAGGAACAGTGTGTTAACTGCCTTGTTCAGGGGCATAACGACAGATTTGTACCTTGTCAGCTCAGGGGTTTTGAACTTGCAACCTTCCGGTTACTAACACTCTAACACTCTAACCACTAGGCTACCCTGCCACCCCATTGGAGTTCACCTGGGGTAAATTCGATTGATTGGACATGATTTAGAAAGGCACACACCTGTCTATTTAAGGTCCCACAGTCGACAGTGCATGTCAGAGCATAAACCAAGCCATGAGGTCGAAGGAATTGTCTGTAGAGCTCCGAGACAGGATTCTGTTGTTACACAGATCTGGGGAAGTGTACCAAAATTCTGCAGTATTGAAGATCCCCAAGAATATAGTGGCCTCCATCATTCTTAAATTGAAGAAGTTTGGAACCACAAGACTCTTACTAGATCTGGCCGCCCAGCCAAACTGTTCAATCGGGGGAGAAGATCCTTGGTCTGAGAGGTGACCAAGAACCCGATGGTCACTCAGATAGAGCTGCAGAGTTCCTGGAGCTCCTTCCTTAAGGACAACCATTTCTGCAGCACTCCACCAATCAGGCCTTTATGGTAGATTGGCCAGACAGAAGCCACTTCTCAGTAAAAGGCACATGACAGCCTGCTTGGAGTTTGCCAAAAGGCACCTAAAGGACTCTCAGACCATGCGAAACAAGATTCTCTGGTCTGATGAGACCAAGATTGAACTTTCTGGCCTGAATGCCAAGCGTCACATCTGGAGGAAACCTGGCACCATCCCTACGGTGAAGCATAGTGGTGGCAGCATCATGCTGTGGGGATGTTTTTCAGAGGCAGGGACTGGGATACTAGTCAGGATAGAGAGAAAGATGAACAGAGAAAAGTACAGAGAGACCCTTGATGAAACCTTGGTTCAGAGTGCTCATGACCTCAGACTGGGACGAAGGTTCACCTTCCAACATGGCAACGACCCTAAGCACAGAGCCAAGACAACGCAGGAGTCTCTGAATGTCCATGAGTGGCTCAGCCAGAGTCCAGACTTGAACCCGATGGAACATCTCTGGAGAGACCTGAAAATAGCTGTGCAGTGACGCTCCCCATCCAACCTGACAGAGCTTGAGAGGATCTGCAGAGAAGAATGGGAGAAACACCCCAAATACAGGTGTGCCAAGCTTGTAGCATCATACCCAAGAAGACTCAAGGCTGTAATCGCTGCCAAAGGTGCTATAGCAAAGTACTGATTAAAGGGTATGAATACTTGTGTAAATGTCACATTTCAGTTTATTTTATTTGATAGATTAGCTAAAATAAAAATAAAATCAGTTTTTGCTTGGTCATTATGTGGTATTGTGTGTAGATTGACAAGGAACATTATAGAATAAGGCTGTAGCGTGGAAAAGGTTAAGGAGTCAATATACTTTCTGAATGCACGGTACACACAACCCCTCCGATACATACACACATACACACAACCCCTCCGATACATACACACATACACACAACCCCTCCAGTACATACACACATACACACAACCCCCTCCGATACATACACACATACACACAACCCCTCCGATACATACACACATACACACAACCCCTCCGATACATACACACATACACACAACCCCTCCGATACATACACACATACACACAACCCCTCCGATACATACACACATACACACAACCCCTCCGGTACATACACACATACACACAACCCCTCCGATACCTACACACATACACACAACCCCTCCGATACATACACACATACACACAACCCCTCCGATACATACACACATACACACAACCCCTCCGATACATACACACATACACACAACCCCTCCGATACCTACACACATACACACAACCCCTCCGATACATACACACATACACACAACCCCTCCGATACCTACACACATACACACAACCCCTCCGATACATACACACATACACACACCAGTAAGCAGTTTTAGTGGGTTAAGTGATCCTAATAGCCAACCATAGCACTTAACAGGCACTGTATATCGTTTGAGTGGAATCCAATAGAGATCTTATCTTTCTAGAATCTGTCACTAATAATCCTCTAATCGTCGGCTCAAATCCTGTTCGAAAAGATAAGATAAAAAACTTGATTGCCCATCAAGTTTACACAGGATAGATTTTTTTCACGTCTGATTTGGGATTCGAACCAGCAACCTTCTGTTAACAAGCCCGTCCCTGTAATCTCTAACCCCCTAGGCTACCTGCTTCCAGAAGAACCCGTAGAGCGACTTCCTCATGTGGATGGCGAACGGTTCCGTCCACCCGTCGAACAGCTTGAGGAAAAGAAGTCCCTCGCGGGCCGGGATCTCGTCGGCATCGTTGATGACGAAGACGTCGTCGGGGCGTGATCCGGTCACCCTGGCCATGCCGTCGCGGGTCAGGTAGGTACGGAGGTAGTCATCTGCGATCCAGCCGTCCTGGCGCCCGCCGTCGGGAAAGTGGTCTAGGAAAACGTAGAGGATTTTGTGGCGCACGTAGTCGTAGGTTCCGTTCAGGAGGAGACGCAGGAACCTGGAGGGAGGGACAGATACAGACAGTGTGTCAACAGATACGCTTAAACGAGTCTTTCAGGAGAGAGAGACGAAGAGAAGACAGACACACAGACACCCAGAAGGCAAGCCAGCCAGATGGACAGCTAGCCAGCCAGCCAGATGGAAAGCCAGCCAGATGGACAGCCAGCAAGATGGACAGCCAGCCATCACATCATCCAGTCCACTCGTCAAAGTGGTCGTCTCTCTCTGTTGGAGGTGAAGTTGGAGGCAAACAGACACAAAGTCAGCAAGACAGACAGACGCATATACATCTATGTCCACTCACCGTAGTGGTCGTCTCTCTCCGTAGGCGGTGAAGTTAGACTCACACACCAGGAACAGATCCACAGCCTGGGCCAACTCGTGGAACCTCACGTGGAGAAGATCAAACTCATGGTTCACGTTGATGGCATTGATCACCCTCCTGGGTCTCTCTCTGGGCGTCAGTCTCTCCTTAGTGGGCAGGTTAGAGTGGTAGACCATGGTAGGTACCCCACAGTAGGGCCCGTGCCACCCCGGCCGACACACACATTTTACCAGTCGTTTGCCTCCTCGTCCTCTTGATTTGGCCTTGGGAGGCATGGAGGTGCCGGAGGACGACGGATGGAGTGGTTGTTGGTGGGATTGGTTCAGGACCACCAGGGGCTTACGTTGCCCAGGGGAGCCTGCTCGAGATCCTACCCCAGTACCAGTCACAGTAGGCCCCCCGGGTCGTGCCGCGTCATCCCTGGGGGTGGTGACCTCCGTCCCCTGGCGGAAGCAGAGGGCTCCGGCTTTAGTGCGGACGAAGTAGGAGGTGGGGTCGTCCTGGAGCTGGTGGGTGCGGGTGTGGATGTCGCCCAGGGTTTCTAAGGGGTCCGGGGATGGAGCCTTGGAGGGCACCACCTGGTCATCGATCCCAGCCGAGGCCCTTTCCTCTGGGGCGTAAGGTCTGACAGGGTGGGCTGGGTGGCTGGGGTACCAGGGCTTGAAGTGGAGGTCCTCACCTTCACGCTCCTGAGGAAGACAAGACAAAGAGGAGACTGTTTAGCACTTTACTCGTCCTCACAGATCAATCTAGAGAAACTGTTTTAGGGCTCTTTACATTCTACATCGCTGAAAGGTTACAGATAGAAATGTCATTTCCGATTGGGCCGGCATATGCAGCATTTACCATGAATACAGTCTGCTCTATTGCGGGAACATTGCCTTTAATTCTTAGGGATAGGCGTCCCGTCAACAGGGAAATCATGCTAGGACTTAATCAAATCAAATGTAATTTGTCACAAGCACCGAATATGACAGGTGTAGACCTTACTGTGAAATACTTACTTACAAGCCCTTAACCAACAATACAGTTTTAAGAAAATGATTTGCTAAATAAACTAAAAAGTTACACAATAAATTAACAATAACGAGGCTATATACAGGGGGTACCGGTACTGAGTCAATGTGCGTGGGTACAGGTTAGTTGAGGTAATTTGTAGGTAGGGGTAAATTGAATATGTATAGATAATAAACACTGAGTACCAGCAGTGTAAAAACAAAGGGGTGGGGGGTTCAATGTAAATTGTCCGGGTGGCCATTTGATGAATTGTTCAGCAGTCTTATGGTTGGGGGTAGATGCTGTTAAAAAGCCCTTTGGACCTAGACTTGACGCTCCGGTACCGCTTGCCGTATGGTAGCAGAGAGAACAGTCTATGACAGGGGTGGCTGCAGTCTGACAATTTTTGGGGCCTTCCTCTGACACTGCCTAGTATATAGGTCCTGGATGGCAGGAAGTTTGGCCCCAGTGATGTACTGAGCCATATGCACTACCCTCTGTAGCGCCTTATGGTCAGATGCCGAGCAGTTGTCAAACCAGGTGGTGATGCAACCTGTCTGGATGCTCTCGGTGGTGCAACTGTAGACTTTCTTGGTGTGTTTGGCCCTGTCGATGTGAATGGGGGCGTGTTCAGCCCTCTTATTCCTGTAGTCCACGATCATCTCCTTTGTCTTGGTCACGTTGAGGGAGAGGTTGTTGTCCTGGCACCACACTGTCAGGTCTCTGACCTCCTCCCTATAGGCTGTCTCATCGTTGAGGGAGAGGTTGTTGTCCTGGCACCACACTGTCAGGTCTCTGACCTCCTCCCTATAGGCTGTCTCATCGTTGAGGGAGAGGTTGTTGTCCTGGCACCACACTGTCAGGTCTCTGACCTCCTCCCTATAGGCTGTCTCATCGTTGAGGGAGAGGTTGTTGTCCTGGCACCACACTGTCAGGTCTCTGACCTCCTCCCTATAGGCTGTCTCATCGTTGAGGGAGAGGTTGTTGTCCTGGCACCACACTGTCAGGTCTCTGACCTCCTCCCTATAGGCTGTCTCATCGTCGTCAGTGATCAGGCCACCGTTGTGTCGTCAGCAAACTTAATGATGGTGTTGGAGTCGTGCTTGGCCACGCAGTCGTGGGTGAACAAGGAGTACAGGAGGGGACTAAGCACCCACCCCTGGGGGCGGCCCGTCAGGAAGTCTAGGATCCAGTTGCAGAGGGAGGTGTTTAGTCCCAGAGTCCTTAGCTTGGTGATGAGCTTTGTGAACACTCTAGTGTTAAACGCTGAGCTGTACTTACGCAATACGGATTGAATAGAGCTTAGTGTTAACTGCTACTTTGTTGACATGCAATGACTCAGATTCCATTCAACTTTGCTCCTGACATGTAAAAGGAAGAGCCTTAATGTTTGGACTGGAGGTAGACTACTGATGATAATGGTGTGTTGACTGGAGGTAGACTACTGATGATAATGGTGTGCTGACTGGAGGTAGACTACTGATGATAATGGTGTGTTGACTGGAGGTAGACTACTGATGATAATGGTGTGTTGACTGGAGGTAGACTACTGATGATAATGGTGTGTTGACTGGAGGTAGACTACTGATGATAATGGTGTGTTGACTGGAGGTAGACTACTGATGATAATGGTGTGTTGACTGGAGGTAGACTACTGATGATAATGGTGTGTTGACTGGAGGTACACCACTGATGATAATGGTGTGTTGACTGGAGGTAGACTACTGATGATAATGGTGTGTTGACTGGAGGTAGACTACTGATGATAATGGTGTGTTGACTGGAGGTAGACTACTGATGATAATGGTGTGTTGACTGGAGGTAGACTACTGATGATAATGGTGTGTTGACTGGATGTAGACTACTGAAGATAATGGTGTGTTGACTAGAGGTAGACTACTGATGATAATGGTGTGTTGACTGGAGGTAGACTACTGATGATAATGGTGTGTTGACTGGAAGTAGACTACTGATGATAATGGTGTATTGACTGAAGATAGACTACCGATGATAATGGCCTTGAGAACCGTTTCCAAAGACATTCTTTCTTATCACAGTTTCCGAAGCACTTTTATGCCCAGGGCCTGTATTCAGAAAGCGTCTCTTTCTGTGCTGATCTAGGATCAGTTTAGCCTTTAATATCATAATGAATATGATTATATGGACAGGTGGGGACCTGATCCAATATCATCACTACTACTCTGAGACGCTTTGTAGATACAGGCCCAGGCCTGATCATTGCCTTGAGGAGGGTTTCTAATACACAGCTAACATTTAGCCAACACCTTCGTTTAAGAACCTCAAACACATCCCAGCAGGGAGTAGTCAACACATCTGGCAGGAGATATCCCAGGCTCCCTAGCACTTCCATGACCAGGCATGATCACTGACTCGAGAACAGTTTCTAAGATCAACAGTTTGTAGCTCATACGCATGGCAGTATAGTCAACACAGTGTAGAGATTAGCCAAACTGTCAAACCTCCTAAGTCACAGTGAAGACATGTAAAACAACCGACAGTAGGAGGATGGACAGTTTGGTTAAAAAACTGTCCATCCTCCTAAGTCACAGTGAAGACATGTAAAACAACCGACAGTTCAACCAAACTGTCTCACCTCGTTGTGATCCGTGTCCCTGTGTCTGGGCTCCTCCTCTGGTTGACCCCATGGTTGGGGCGCAGCAGGTTCCTCTCTCAGCCTCATCTCCACCCCACCTCCTCCTCCACCCCCAGGGCCAATAGCCCCTACTATACGGGGCTTGGTGTCCGAGGGCCTGTAGGAACAAACAGAAATGTCATCTTGGTCAGAAAGGTCATGTTGTCATCAATCAATCAAAAGTATTTACAAAGCCCTACTTCATCAGCAGTTCCCATGTCTGTCATGGAAAAACATCAATACACACACACACACACACACTCCCCCCCACCCCTCCGACGCACACACACCTGAGGGCGGGCGGGGGTCCTTCCTCCTGCGAGGCGGCGAAGTCAGACGACGAGGCAGCCGACGTTAACGGTGTGGCCCCCCCCTCCCTCCAGAAGAAGCCTGTCACCATGATGAAGGACTTGATGTTGGGGTACGGGGCTGACAGCTCCTTGAGCAGGGATACGTAGTGTAGGGCCTGGAACAAATAGAATAGAATGACTTTATCAACAACAATAAAATTATCACTTTTTCCCCAGCATTAACTTACATTTTGGCATTGTGAATGAATGAATACATTTTATTTGACAAATGTTTTAAAAAAACATACAGAATAGCCTCAACTATTTCCAACTATACACACAGTAAAATGATTGAGAAAACACAACGTCAGATGACTTATTTCAACTGTCAGCCTTGTTATTACATGAGCAACAATAGACAGCTTGGGCAAGACTGTCGGTACATTGGCACCTCACATACAATTTCCTTCCAAATACATTGAATATATACAATATAAAGATCTTAATTTGACCTGTATTGTCACAGCAAAAATAATCCTGAAGCAACAGGAGACAGGAAAAATTCTCAGCAGCAAAAGAGTGATCAAATTAAGGTCCTACATCTGTAGGCTATACATATAACAATATATTTTACCTTGTAATAGTGGAGGAAGGAGATGACACACAGGCCCACTGTGCACAGCAAGAACACTCTGTGACGTCGCATTTTCATCCTATAGGAAGAGGGGGAGAGAGAGAATTGACCAATGGGAGATGACACACAGGCCATAAACATATCAACATGAACTGTGCACGGCAAGAATGTTGCTTTCTTTTCTTGTAGAGAAGGGGAGAGGAGGGGGGAGAGAGAGGAATGGAAGGGGGAGAGACAGAGAGTCAAAGGTGAAAGGGATGGAAAGGGAGAAAGGGGGAGAAAGGAGAGGGAGAGAGAGAATGTGGGGAGGTAGCAAGAGAGAAGAGGGTGAGTTCCTTTCATTATTCACTCATCCCTCTTCCCCCTGGAGGATTTCTGCAGACCATAATCTTCCTGAGTCTAAAGCAATGACATCATCAACCAGTCAGCGAACTGTACATTTAATCTAATCAAATTTCTTCCTTGATTGGTTTATATAAAATATGTGGCCAAAACCTTGATCAAATCATTCAAATTCCTAAAAAACATCCCAGAATGTAAATGCGTCCCTTTCTAAAAACGTCAGAAAGTACATCAACTTTCATATCCTCCGAAAAAATAGGATTGTATCTTAAAACAGTTCAGTTCATATTCAGTTCATATTCAGTTCATATTCAGTTCATATTCAGTTCATTCAGGGCAGTCAGTGCTGACGGTGCAACATCTATTCTTACATTTAATCCATCTTAATGTTTTGTTTTAATACGTCTCTCGCAGCCCACTTTAACCACACAATGGAAGGGGGAGGAAAGAGAGGTAGAATGGGAGAGAGAAAGAGAGAGGTAGAATGGGAGAGAGAAAGAGAGATAGATTGAAAGAGGGAGGCTGGGAGAGGGAGAAGAGAGAAAGAGAGAGAGAGAGCAAGAGAGAGAGAGAGAGAGTGAAAGAGTGTGTGAGAGAGAGAGAGGCAATCTGGCAGTTGTAACACACAATACCTAGTATGAATCTAAAGTAGCCTAGAAGCCTGTACAGGGCAACCTCAGGGATTTCACTGCTTTATCAAACTATGAACAGAACAGAGGAGAGAGAGGGAGAGAGTCGAGATGAGAATGAGAGGGGAAAATCAGGCGGAGGAAAGGGAGATCGGGAGAGGAGGAGGGATGGAGAGATGTGGTCCAGTGGAGGGAGGAAAAGTATGAACAAGTGATCAGCCAGAGGGAGGGAGGGAAAATATGAACAAGGGATCAGCCAGAGGGAGGGAGGGAAAGTATGAACAAGGGATCAGCCAGAGGGAGGGAGGGAAAATATGAACAAGGGATCAGCCAGAGGGAGGGAGGGAAAGTATGAACAAGGGATCAGCCAGAGGGAGGGAGGGAAAGTATGAACAAGGGATCAGCCAGAGGGAGGGAGGGAGGGAGGGACAGAATGCCAAAAAAAAGCAAAATTCAGTAAACCTCTCTGAGAAATGTCAGCGTTTTGCATTCCTGCTAAGACCAGGGAGATATATGCTGCTGACCCTTTATACGCTGACTTAAGAACAGTTTAGTGTTCTCCCTAAGGGTTGAGGATAGGATATGAGGGAGGGAAAGCTGATACTAGATCTGTGCCTATGGGCCAGAAATCTATACAGGCTATCTCTGAGGTCACGCACACACACACACACACAATTCCATTCCACAAGGCTAATGCTACACTTGGCAGGACTACAAGCAACAACTGAGAGAGGAAGGGAGGGAGAGAGGAGGGGAGAATTGGTACGGTGCAAGGGAGCGAGGTAGGGAGGGAGAGAGGGTGCGAGGGAGGAGAGAGAGATGAAGGGAGCAAGGGTGGTATTGAATCAGTGTGGTGCTAGGGTGTGAGGTAGAGAGGGAGCGAGGGAGAGAGAGAGATGGAGGTATAGTATTGAATGGTTGCGGTGCTAGAGAGAGTGGAAGGAGGGAGGGAAAGAGGGAGGGAGGAGAGGAGGGGTGGTTGAATCTGTGTGGTGCAAGGTAGTGAGGGAGTAGAGAAGGGGTGACTCGGTACATTGCTAGACAGAATGGAAGCAGGGAGCGAGCGAGGAAGGATAAGAGAGGAGGAGAGCAGGGCTTGGTTTCCCCCTCCAGTCATTTCCTCTCTGTCTACCTTATTATCTCTCATCTCCAATTCTCCTTCATTTTCTCTCCTTCTCTAGTTCGCTCCCACTCTCCTCCATCTCCCTTTCTCCCCATCTCCATTACATATTTCCTGTCCACACACAGTATAGGCAAGATGGCGTGAAAGAAAGAGTGAAAAGTGAAGGATGAAGAATGACAAGAAAAGCTAGGATGTCTTTTTGTCTTTTTCCTCTCCTTCTTCTACTGTATAATAAAGGTGCTAGCTCAATGATGAAAACCTCTCTCTCTATTCATCTCCATCTCTATCAACTGTATCTCTCTCTCTGCCTCTCTCTCCTTACATCTCTCTCTGTCTCCTTACATCTCTCTCTCCTTACATCTCTCTCTCTGCCTCTCTCTCCTTACATCTCTCTCTCTGTAGGCTAGAAGACAGCATGAAATGACAAGTGAGACGGGATGTCTAAGAAAGAGTGAAGGAATGGATGTCTCTCTCTCCTTCTTCTATAACAAAAGGTGCTAGGTCAATAATACACCCATGATGAAAACCTTGTCTTGCTCTGAACAGTACACACAAACCCACTCTGTCAATGCTCAGCGTTTTACAACAACACAAAAGGCAGAAAACAGTTGCGGGGGAAAAACCGTTCAGGTGGGCCTGTAACACAAAGGACCATGGCTGTGGTGCCGGATGCTGTTCTTCCATCCCTACCGTAGAGGGGAATCCCAACAACCATCTGGAAATGTTGCCATCTCAACTAGAGAACAGACAGTCTTTTCTACCCAGGAACTAACAGTACAGTATAGATCAGGGTTGCTCAACTCTTACCCTATGAGGTCCAAAGCCTGTAGGTTTTCTGTTCTACCTGATTATTAATTGCACACACCTGGTGCCCAAGGTCTAAATCAGTCCCTGATTAAAGGGGAACAATGAAAGAACGCAGTGGAACTGGCTTCGAGGTCCAGAGTTGAGTGTGAGGGGTACAGATTATGGTGCCAGCCAGCCAGCCAGCCAGCCAGGTGCACATTTCTACATGAAAGAAGAAAATGTTGACAACAGATCAGGAACAGATTGGCTTCTCTGAATGTGAACCAATAACTGTAATATCTATGTACTATGGTGCCAGGTACCAATGATGCACATCTTTAATAGTCAAGACAGGAAACGTTGGAAACTGACAGATATAGAACCAATAGAAAACAGAAGGCTTTTCAACTGACAGATATAGAACCAATAGAAAACAGAAGGCTTTTCAACTGACTGATATAGAACCAATAGAAACCAAGCTTTTCAACTGACTGATATAGAACCAATAGAAAACAAGCTTTTCAACTGACTGATATAGAACCAATAGAAAACAGGCTTTTCAACTGACAGATATAGAACCAATAGAAAACAAGCTTTTCAACTGACTGATATAGAACCAATAGAAACCAGGCTTTTCAACTGACAGATATAGAACCAATAGAAAACAGGCTTTTCAACTGACTGATATAGAACCAATAGAAAACAAGCTTTTCAACTGACAGATATAGAACCAATAGAAAACAGAAGGCTTTTCAACTGACAGATATAGAACCAATAGAAAACAGAAGGCTTTTCAACTGACAGATATAGAACCAATAGAAAACAGAAGGCTTTTCAACTGACAGATATAGAACCAATAGAAAACAGAAGGCTTTTCAACTGACAGATATAGAACCAATAGAAAACAGAAGGCTTTTCAACTGACAGATATAGAACCAATAGAAAACAGAAGGCTTTTCAACTGACAGATATAGAACCAATAGAAAACAGAAGGCTTTTCAACTGACAGATATAGAACCAATAGAAAACAGAAGGCTTTTCAACTGACAGATATAGAACCAATAGAAAACAGGCTTTTCAACTGATAGATATAGAACCAATAGAAAACAGGCTTTTCAACTGACAGATATAGAACCAATAGAAAACAGAAGGCTTTTCAACCGACAGATATAGAACCAATAGAAAACAAGCTTTTCAACTGACAGATATAGAACCAATAGAAAACAGAATGCTTTTCAACTGACTGATAAAGAACCAATAGAAAACAGAATGCTTTTCAACTGACTGATATAGAACCAATAGAAAACAGAATGCTTTTCAACTGACTGATATAGAACCAATAGAAAACAGGCTTTTCAACTGACAGATATAGAACCAATAGAAAACAGGCTTTTCAACTGACTGATATAGAAACAATTGAAAACAAGCTTTTCAACTGACAGATATAGAACCAATAGAAAACAGAAGGCTTTTCAACTGACAGATATAGAACCAATAGAAAACAGAAGGCTTTTCAACTGACTGATATAGAACCAATAGAAAACAGAAGGCTTTTCAACTGACAGATATAGAACCAATAGAAAACAGGCTTTTCAACTGACAGATATAGAACCAATAGAAAACAGGCTTTTCAACTGACAGAAATAGAACCAATAGAAAACAAGCTTTTCAACTGACAGATATAGAACCAATAGAAAACAGAATGCTTTTCAACTGACTGATATAGAACCAATAGAAAACAGGCTTTTCAACTGACAGATATAGAACCAATAGAAAACAGGCTTTTCAACTGACTGATATGGAACCAATTGAAAACAAGCTTTTCAACTGACAGATATAGAACCAATAGAAAACAGAAGGCTTTTCAACTGACAGATATAGAACCAATAGAAAACAGAAGGCTTTTCAACTGACAGCTATAGAACCAATAGAAAACAGAAGGCTTTTCAACTGACAGATATAGAACCAATAGAAAACAGGCTTTTCAACTGACAGATATAGAACCAATAGAAAACAGGCTTTTCAACTGACAGATATAGAACCAATAGAAAACAAGCTTTTCAACTGACAGATATAGAACCAATAGAAAACAGAAGGCTTTTCAACTGACTGATATAGAACCAATAGAAAACAGAAAGCTTTTCAACTGACAGATATAGAACCAATAGAAAATAGGCTTTTCAACTGACAGCTATAGAACCAATAGAAAACAGGCTTTTCAACTGACAGCTATAGAACCAATAGAAACCAGAAGGCTTTTCTGAACGTGTACCACTTTATACTGTATCTACAGCCTAGTGCCAGGTACCAAAGGTGCATATCAGAGGGCAGGAAATGTTGCTGTTAGAGAGGAAATGTTGCTGTGAGAGAGGAAATGATGCTGTTAGAGAGGAAATGTTGCTGTTAGAGAGGAAATGTTGCTGTAGAGAGGAGATGTTGCAGTTAGAGAGGAAATGTTGCTGTTAGAGTGGAAATGTTGCTGTTAGAGTGGAAATGTTGCTGTTAGAGCGGAAATGTTGTAGTTAGAGAGGAATTGTTGTAGTTAGAGAGGAAATGTTGCTGTTAGAGAGGAAATGTTGTAGTCGGAGAGGAAATGTTGCTGTTAGAGAGGAAATGTTGCTGCTAGAGAGGAAATGTTGCTGTTAGAGAGGAAATGTTGCAGTTAGAGAGGAAATGTTGCTGTTAGAGAGGAAATGTTGCAGTTAGAGAGGAAATGTTGCTGTTAGAGAGGAAATGTTGCTGTTAGAGAGGAAATGTTGCTGTTAGAGAGGAAATGTTGCTGTTAGAGAGGAAATGTTGCTGTTAGAGAGGAAATGTTGCAGACTCATAGAGAACCGATGGAGAACAGATTGCCTTCTCTGAACGTGACCCGATAACTCAATACTATATACAGTACAGTATAACTACGGTACCAGGTAGTAAAGATGGAAGCTGAATGTCCCTAAACTAGAGGGTAAATGACATACAAACTGACATACAGTAGAGAACAGATAGGAAACAGATTGTTTTCTCTGAACGTGACCCAATACCTCTGTATATCTATGACTGTGGTGCCAGCTACCAAAGGTGTACAGATCACACTACCTACAGAGAAGAGGAAATGTTGCAGACACACAACACACTCGCTGAGAACAGATAGATGACTGATAAACAGACAGAGAACAGACTGCCTCTTCTGAATGTGAACCAAATGAACCAATGACCCGCTGGTATCCCAGTGACCATCACCACGGCGACAAGGCCAGCCAGCCAATCAAACTGGGCAGAGGTTCTGTACACAGAGTAGTAGAAATTGACAGTGTCATTATTTGTCGAATAGCGGATATCAAATGAGGAAGAGGGGAAGGATGTTATTTCCAGCAGTTGGTTTGTTCATCTAAAAACACATTCAGAGATTACAGTGAACACACACATGCACGCAGGCACACACAGACACACACACACGCACACACACACAGTCCCACACAGCATCCCTGGGGTGGGAAAAAGACCTATTGGAATGCAGCCTTAAGATATTTGAAATGCTCTACGGGCCGTACCAGAAGGAAACACAAACATTTGGTTTGGAATCTCTTAGAGGCCTGCAGACTGGTAAACAACCAGTGGGGCACTGCTACAGCCTGCAATGTGGTGGCACACTGATCACTCTCTCAGATTAGCTGGAACCACACACACACACACACTCGGTGGCACAGACACCAGCCACTATTATTGCTGAGGAGGGCAGTGCAGAAATCAACAGAAAAGCTCATTGTTGGTTGTCATAGCAACAGAGGGGGTGGGGGCAAATAGAATACAGACAGGGAGGGAAATTGAGTTTGAGACAATATTATCCACAGTCAACAAGCCAACTTAGCGCTGTCCTGGGAGACCTCACACACACACACACATGCATGCACACACATTGGACACTCATGCAAACGCACACACACAGGATGTGGGCCTGTATACAGACGAGACATTCTGTCGACTTGGTCTTAACCAGAAGCCCAAGGGGACAATGGCTGCTTACTAAGCAATAAACACAAAGCCTGAACTGTTCGGACTCCTGTCCTAAGTGTGTGTGTTCCTCTGTTCTCCAATATCAACGACCACGCAGATGTCCCCAGTCCCATTGTATCAAATAGTGGTCAATAACCCAAAGGGCCAACTAGGCGGCCATTTTGTGCCGACACAGCATCAGCAATAGATTTGGCTCCTATTGTCTTTGCGGCTCCACAGCTCCACATTTTCTCATCACATTAGGGTCTGCTAATATACCACGTGGCTACTGTGCCCCAGCTGGCCTTCTTCCCTAGAGGAGGAATATGTCAAGGACATTGGGACGGGGAAACTAATACAAAAATGGATGGATGGAGGAGGGGGGGGGGTCCAATCAGATATGTGAAGTCCATTGTCTTAATTGGTTGGCCTATCAAATCAAAAGGGGGAGGTTTTACATCCCATGACTACACACACACACCACACACCATACACACACACTCACACACTTATGCTGCTTTCACATAGGAATTACGGTACTTTGCCCACCCCCCCAGAAAGTTTTTTGGCCAATGTTTATATGACCCCCTTACAAACAGGCCCATTTTTTTGCAGATTCTTTCCTAAATACACCTTTTATATCTTCCATGCCGGCATGCGGGTGATGAGTGGTAGCACTGGTGTGCAGATGTGGGTGGGCCGTCTATTTTTATAAATCCATTGAAAATAAACCCTTTGTTAATTGGTTTAAGCAGGTCCTAATAAACATTATAAGACTAATACAATGTATTTTCAAAAGAATGGAATAGCATATTTTGAGTTTAATCAGGCCTATCTTATCTCTGTGCAGCCATTATGTTCTTTAAACAGACAAGACACACCTACCCGATCACAGTCAACACACATATTTCAAAAATGAAGAGACCACTGCTAAATGATCAGGAGTCTCTGGTTTTACTATTTATAGGTATGTGTTTGGGTAAAATTAACATTTTAGTTTTATTCTATAAACTACTGACAACATTTCTCCCAAATTCCAAATATAAATATAGTCATTTAGAGCATTTATTTGCAGAAACTGACAACTGGTCAAAATATAAAAAAGATGCAGTGTTGTCAGACCTCGAATAATGCAAAGTTCCTATTCATTTTAAACAACACAATACTAATGTTTTAACTTAGTAAGAGTTCAGAAATCAATATTTGGTGGAATAACCCTGATTTTATATGTGCCTTGGCCTGCTTTCCACCAGTCTTTCACATTGATGTTAGGCTACATTGTTGCATGCTAAATGTCTCTGATCAGTGATAGATGAGCTATACCACCTCCACTTATTGGCCCAGCTGAAACCAAATCACCAAATAGGCCTAGCCTACAGTATAGAGACGGAGATTCAGTGAAACCAAATCACCAAATAGGCCTAGCCTACAGTATAGAGACGGAGATTCAGTGAAACCAAATCACCAAATAGGCCTAGCCTACAGTATAGAGACGGAGATTCAGTGAAACCCAATCACCAAATAGGCCTAGCCTACAGTATAGAGACGGAGATTCAGTGATACCAAATCACCAAATAGGCCTAGCCTACAGTATAGAGACGGAGATTCAGTGAAACCAAATCACCAAATAGGCCTAGCCTACAGTATAGAGATGGAGATTCAGTGATACCAAATCACCAAATAGGCCTAGTCTACAGTATAGAGACGGAGATTCAGTGAAACCAAATCACCAAATAGGCCTAGCCTACAGTATAGAGACGGAGATTCAGTGAAACCAAATCACCAAATAGGCCTAGCCTACAGTATAGAGACGGAGATTCAGTGAAACCAAATCACCAAATAGGCCTAGCCTACAGTATAGAGACGGAGATTCAGTGATACCAAATCACCAAATAGGCCTAGCCTACAGTATAGAGACGGAGATTCAGTGAAACCAAATCACCAAATAGGCCTAGCCTACAGTATAGAGACGGAGATTCAGTGAAACCAAATCACCAAATAGGCCTAGCCTACAGTATAGAGACGGAGATTCAGTGAAACCCAATCACCAAATAGGCCTAGCCTACAGTATAGAGACGGAGATTCAGTGATACCAAATCACCAAATAGGCCTAGCCTACAGTATAGAGACGGAGATTCAGTGAAACCAAATCACCAAATAGGCCTAGCCTACAGTATAGAGATGGAGATTCAGTGATACCAAATCACCAAATAGGCCTAGTCTACAGTATAGAGACGGAGATTCAGTGAAACCAAATCACCAAATAGGCCTAGCCTACAGTATAGAGACGGAGATTCAGTGAAACCAAATCACCAAATAGGCCTAGCCTACAGTATAGAGACGGAGATTCAGTGAAACCAAATCACCAAATAGGCCTAGCCTACAGTATAGAGACGGAGATTCAGTGATACCAAATCACCAAATAGGCCTAGCCTACAGTATAGAGACGGAGATTCAGTGAAACCAAATCACCAAATAGGCCTAGCCTACAGTATAGAGACGGAGATTCAGTGAAACCAAATCACCAAATAGGCCTAGCCTACAGTATAGAGATGGAGATTCAGTGATACCAAATCACCAAATAGGCCTAGTCTACAGTATAGAGACGGAGATTCAGTGAAACCAAATCACCAAATAGGCCTAGCCTACAGTATAGAGACGGAGATTCAGCGAAACCAAATCACCAAATAGGCCTAGCCTACAGTATAGAGACGGAGATTCAGTGAAACCAAATCACCAAATAGGCCTAGCCTACAGTATAGAGATGGAGATTCAGTGATACCAAATCACCAAATAGGCCTAGTCTACAGTATAGAGACGGAGATTCAGTGAAACCAAATCACCAAATAGGCCTAGCCTACAGTATAGAGACGGAGATTCAGTGAAACCAAATCACCAAATAGGCCTAGCCTACAGTATAGAGATGGAGATTCAGTGAAACCAAATCACCAAATAGGCCTAGCCTACAGTATAGAGATGGAGATTCAGTGAAACCAAATCACATTGACAGATTATCAGGCAAGTCAGTGAAGTCACATGCTTTTGGTTGGGAAGCAGGACTGGGCTACTAAACAGCTGGCAGTGAAGAGCAAAACATACCACTTGTTAAACTACATAACCTGAACTAACTGATCACGGGCAGTATGCACTCAACTTAGCTAACATTTTCCCCGACCTAATTATAGCCTAAGCAATATCCAAATGGAAATCTAACATTTATTCATTTATCAAGACGAGTCCCCACTCAATGGCGCTGTCCTAATCAAAACAGTGCTGAAATGATAATCTAGTTGACCACATGTTGGTATTGCTTCAAATCTACTGTTTTACAACAGTGAGCAACAATTTGATACATGACTTAAATTGCATTAGCCAATCATTTCCTCATCCTGTGATATTCATTCCCACAGTAATTCTTTATGGATCCATCCAGTAGGGCATTTGACCTTTTTTGACTGGTTGAGTACCCGCATGAGAGTACTTGCATGATTTGTTTTCCAGTACTCGAATGAAGAAAAATGAAAGAATGTTTTTTAACAAAGGCAGCACTGTAAAAAACTATGTGGGCATTTATCTACAGTGCTTTCTGAAAGTATTCAGAGCCCTTCTCTTTTTTGTTACGCCTTATTCTGAATAAGTATTCAGACATTCTGCTATGAGACTCGCCTCCCTGACCAAGGCCCTTCTTCCCTGATTGCTTAGTTTGGCTGGAGGCCAGCTCTAGGAACAGTGTTGGTGGTTCTAAACTTCTTCCATTTAAGAATGATGGAGGCCACTGTGTTCTTGGGGACCTTCAATGCTGCAGAAATGGTTTGATTCCCTTTTCCACAGATCCTGTCCAATCAATTACATTAACCACAGGTGGCCTCCAATCAAGTTGTAGAAACATCTCAAGGGTGATCAATGGAAACAGGATGCACCTGAGCTCAATTTCGAGTATCATAAATGAGCTAAAATTTCAACAAAACAGTTTTTGCTTTGTCATTACGGGGTATTGTGTGAAGATTGATGAGGGGATTTTTTCCCCAGTCCATTTTAGAACAAGGCTGTAATGTAACAACAAGTGGAAAAAGTCAAGGGGTCTGAATATTTTCCTAATGCACTGTATAAAAACTTTGTGATGCTTGGCTTGGTTCATTTTTTGTTGTGTCCTGCAAATGCACATGTGCAAATGGAACACTAGAGTCAAAGCAAATTAATGTTGTCTTCAAGACAAAAATTTAGACCAAATAGTTTTTACAGTTTTTCAAAATGTTTTTATCCCTGGTTAAAGATGGAGTTTTGACGTCAGTTGGGGTACTCATGTAGCATCCCGTTGTTGTGAAGAAAACCGTGCACTGCTTAGCGGTGGGCTATGCCAAGAGATTGGTGAAGTGACATGCCTTGCAAAGTTTAGAACTGCAAGGAGGACGGTTAATGGGCGTTGCCTAACAACTATTAAGAGTTTAAGAGCATAGTGGTGCCTCAGGGCTACGTTTCATACTAAGCCGTAGGCAGAACTTTACAGAAATTATTAGGATTCTAGGTTGTTTGATGGAAATAAAAGTTTATATTTTGATGCCAGAAACATATTTTCAGAGTTTGGAATAGTCTGAAAAAAGTTGGCGGTATGAAAGGGATAACACACACACATGCTAACACACATGGAAGCACGCTAACACACACACGCATGCACGCACAAACACACGCACACACAACACACACATTATATGATAGCATGTCATTTATGGGTGGTTTCAATAGTCTGAGGAAGCATCCTCTCCTGCAGATGAAGGAAAGGAAACAAGGAAGGGACAAGGGAGCCTCTTTAGACAGTTGAGATGCAGCCCAGCCTCTGTCACCTCATTTAAACTGCAGATCAGACAGGCCCTGTTCTGCCCAGAACACCCATAGATTTCCATTGCTGACCCCACAGTGTCCGCCTGACTGACCTGTTTCAATAACTTCCTCTGGTCCTGTTTCTCTGAGTCACAGGCTTTACAGAGACCAATGGAAACTAATAAGGTTGTGGCCCAAATGCCACCCGATTCCATATACTGTGCACAACCATTGACCAGCCCTCTATGGCAGAGGTGCCCAACCTTTTTCCCACAGGGCCCCTTTTTCACATTAGAAAACTAGAACATAGAAATAGAAGAGTTGGCTACAGCGTGGGACATACAGTAAGGCTCTCTTGCTCTCTCACCCGTTCTCCCTTTATGCCCTTCTCTCTCTCTTTCTCTCTCTGTCCTCTCAGAACATCCCTGACCGTGCCTTGCTCTGTTTCATCGGTGTTATTCTTCTATTAGCTACTGCTAAGCTAGCTCTATAGTGACTCATCATTAGAACATCACCCAACAAGAGTCTCCCATTAGCCAACGCTAAGCTAGCTCTATAGTGACTCATCATTAGAACATCACCCAACAAGAGACTGACATTAGCCAACGCTAAGCTAGCTCTATAGTGACTCATCATTAGAACATCACCCAACAAGAGACTGACATTAGCCAACGCTAAGCTAGCTCTATAGTGACTCATCATTAGAACATCACCCAACAAGAGTCTCCCATTAGCCAACGTTAAGCTAGCTCTATAGTGACTCATCATTAGAACATCACCCAACAAGAGACTGACATTAGCCAACGCTAAGCTAGCTCTATAGTGACTCATCATTAGAACATCACCCAACAAGAGACTGACATTAGCCACCGCTAAGCTAGCTCTATAGTGACTAATCCATAGGACATCACCCAACAAGAGACTGACATTAGCCAACGCTAAGCTAGCTCTACAGTGACTCATCCATAGGACATCACCCAACAAGAGACTGACATTAGCCGACGCTAAGCTAGCTCTACAGTGACTCATCCATAGGACATCACCCAACAAGAGACTGACATTATCCAACGCTAAGCTAGCTCTATAGTGACTCATCCATAGGACATCACCCAACAAGAGACTGACATTAGCCAACGCTAAGCTAGCTCTACAGTGACTCATCCATAGGACATCACCCAACAAGAGACTGACATTAGCCAACGCTAAGCTAGCTCTACAGTGACTCATCCATAGGACATCACCCAACAAGAGACTGACATTAGCCAACGCTAAGCTAGCTCTATAGTAACTCGTCCATAGGACATCACCCAACAAGAGACTGACATTAGCCAACGCTAAGCTAGCTCTACAGTGACTCATCCATAGGACATCACCCAAAAAGAGACTGACATTAGCCACTGCTAAGCTAGCTCTACAGTGACTCATCATTAGGACATCACCCAACAAGAGACTGACATTAGCCACTGCTAAGCTAGCTCTACAGTGACTCATCATTAGAACATCACCCAACAAGAGACTGACATTAGCCACTGCTAAGCTAGCTCTACAGTGACTCATCATTAGAACATCACCCAACAAGAGACTGACATTAGCCACTGCTAAGCTAGCTCTACAGTGACTCATCATTAGAACATCACCCAACAAGAGACTGACATTAGCCACTGCTAAGCTAGCTCTACAGTGACTCATCATTAGAACATCACCCAACAAGAGACTGACATTAGCCACCGCTAAGCTAGCTCCACAGTGACTCATCCATAGGACATCACCCAACAAGAGACTGACATTAGCCAACGCTAAGCTAGCTCTGCAGTGACTCATCCATAGGACATCACCCAACAAGAGACTGACATTAGCCAACGCTAAGCTAGCTCTACAGTGACTCATCCATAGGACATCACCCAACAAGAGACTGACATTAGCCAACGCTAAGCTAGCTCTACAGTGACTCATCCATAGGACATCACCCAACAAGAGACTGACATTAGCCAACGCTAAGCTAGCTCTACAGTGACTCATCCATAGGACATCACCCAACAAGAGACTGACATTAGCCAAAGCTAAACTAGCTCTACAGTGACTCATCCATAGGACATCACCCAACAAGAGACTGACATTAGCCAACGCTAAGCTAGCTCTACAGTGACTCATCCATAGAACATCACCCAACAAGAGACTGACATTAGCCAACGCTAAGCTAGCTCTACAGTGACTCATCATTAGAACATCACCCAACAAGAGTGTTTCTCTGATTTTCTATAAGAAAGCTGATATCTAACTGACTGATTCAGAGGGGTTGGGTTAAATGCGGAAGACACATTTCAGTTGAAGGCATTCAGTTGTACAACTGACTAGGTATCCCCCCCTTTCCCCAAGAACACACTGACACACTCAAATACATGCACGAAAGCACTTCATAGTGGACTTCCTGGTTGTTGTGTGTGTGTATGGTTCAATGGTGCTCAGTGTGTGTGTATGGTTCAATGGTGCTCAGTGTGTGTGTATGGTTCAGTGGTGCTCAGTGCTCAATGTGTGTGTATGGTTCAGTGGTGCTCAGTGCTTAGTGCTCAGTGTGTGTGTATGGTTCAGTGGTGCTCAGTGTGTGTGTATGGTTCAGTGGTGCTCAGTGCTTAGTGTGTGTGTGTATGGTTCAGTGGTACTCAGTGCCCTGTGTGTGTGTGTGTGTGTGTGTGTGTGTGTGTGTGTGTGTGTGTGTGTGTGTGTGTGTGTGTGTGTGTGTGTGTGTGTGTGTGTGTGTGTGTGTGTGTGTGTGTGTGTGTGTGTGTGTGTGTGTGTGGTTCAGTGGGCAGGTGAGACAGATCTCAGGAGAAGGCCGGGTGCTAAGAGAGAGAGAGGTCTGGGTTAGATGAGAGTGCGTGTTTGTATGGATGGAAAAGGGGTTTTAGTGCAATGGCGTGTGTGTAGGGGTGTAGGTTGTGATTGGGGAGTGTGTGTAGGGGTGTAGGTAGTGATTGGGGAGTGTGTGTAGGGGTGTAGGTTGTGATTGGGGAGTGTGTGTAGGGGTGTAAGTTGTGATTGGGGAGTGTGTGTAGGGGTGTAGGTTGTGATTGGGGAGTGTGTGTAGGGGTGTAGGTTGTGATTGGGGAGTGTGTGTAGGGGTGTAGGTTGTGATTGGGGAGTGTGTGTAGGGGTGTAGGTTGTGATTGGGGAGTGTGTGTAGGGGTGTAGGTTGTGATTGGGGAGTGTGTGAAGGGGTGTAGGTTGTGATTGGGGAGTGTGTGTAGGGGTGTAGGTTGTGATTGGGGAGTGTGTGAAGGGGTGTAGGTTGTGATTGGGGAGTGTGTGTGTGTGTGGGAAAGTCATTGGAATGCACACACTCCTCTACTCTCATCCATAATGTAACTGTACCAGTCAGTAAGGCCTCAACCCCTCCCTCTCTTTTCTATCATTCCCTCTCTTTCTCTCCATCTCTCTTCCTAGACTGATGAACAGAGTAGTGTCACTCTTCCTTCTCCCTCCCCTACATTTTATCTCTCACTCCATCCTCTCCCTCTCCTCCCTACACTCCATCCCTCTCTTGTCATCCTCTCCCCCTCCCTACCTCCCTCCTTACCTCCATCCTTACCTCCCTCTCTTCACTCCATCCCACTCTCTCCATCCTCTCCCTCTCCTTACCTCCCTCCCTCCCTCCCTATCCTCTCCCTCTCCTTACCTCACTCGCCCCCTCCCTCTCTCCATCCTCTCCCTCTCCCTCCTTCCCTCTCTCCCCCTCTCCTTTCTTCTCTCTCTCTCCTGATATCTCTGTCTCCAGTTCTATCTGACATCATCATTGCCATAGGGATGGGAATGCTGGACAATCCATTTTCCCATAACCCTCCAGTGTCTTGGTCCCTAGAACAACTTACTGGATGACTAAGACATCGTCGTATCATCTTTAATAGTAAATGGATTCACAGTTTCCCACACATCATCACTTTCTTCTTCTCCTCCTTCAACACTAGCCATCCAGCCCTCCTTTCATCCTCCCTTTCTTCATTCAATCCTCTCAATTGCCTTCTCATTACAGCTGAAAAGGAGGAGAAGGAATCAGTAGAACTGTCTGGCTGCTTTACTGCATATCTTGCTGATTTTTGCCCGTTAGCGTATTAGCACTCTGCATTGGGGTTGTGTGTTTTTTTTAGCTGAGTCATGCTAGCCAGGGGTTAAATATTAGCGGTAGGGATAATGACTGGGTTTGGAGACAAAGACAGGTGAGGCAGCACAGTGTGTGTGTGTGGTGTTTTGACTTATCATCTGTCCAGAGGTGTGTCATTATATTCCAGACAAACACTAATACTGTCTAGATCCTTCCCTCTCTCCCTCCCTCCTTCCTTCCCGAGTGGTGCAGTGGTCTAAGGCACTGCATCTCAGTGCAAGAGGAGTAACTACAGTCCCTGGTTCAAATCCAGGCTGAATCACATCTGGCTGTGGTTGGGAGCCCCATAGGGTGGTGCACAATTGGCTCGGGGTAGGCTGTCATTGTAAATAAAAATGTGTTCTTAACTGACTTGCCTAGTTTAATAACATATATATTTTTTAATCTAATGCTCTACATCTCTCTCTCTCTTTCTCAATATCTCTCACCACCTGCTGAGCAGTGAATGGGTGTTAGAGTGCTGTGTGAGGCCTCCGACCACAAGGCATTACAGAGGGTAGTGTGTAAAAGAGGGCTTCGAAACAGCTTCTACCCCCAAGCCATAAGTCTCCTGAACAGCTAATCAAAGGGCTACCCAGACCCATCTTTTACATTGCTGCTACTCTCTGTTTATGATCTATGCATAGTCACTTTAATTCTACCTACATGTACATATTACCTCAATTACCCCGACTAACCAGTGCCCCCGCACATTGACTCTGTACCGGTACCCCCTGTATATAGCCTTGTTGTTATTTTACTGCTATTATTTGTTACTTTTATTTTCTATTTAAAAAGTTTTACTTATCTATTTTTTATTTAACACTTCTTATTTATTTTTTCTTAACCTCTTAAAGCATTGATGGTTAAAGGGTTTGTAAGTAAGCATTTCACTGTAAGGTTGTAAGGTTGTACCTGTTGTATTCAGCATTTCACTGTAAGGTTGTAAGGTTGTACCTGTTGTATTCAGCATTTCACTGTAAGGTTGTAAGGTTGTACCTGTTGTATTCAGCATTTCACTGTAAGGTTGTAAGGTTGTACCTGTTGTATTCAGCATTTCACTGTAAGGTTGTAAGGTTGTACCTGTTGTATTCAGCATTTCACTGTAAGGTTGTAAGGTTGTACCTGTTGTATTCGGCATTTCACTGTAAGGTTGTAAGGTTGTACCTGTTGTATTCGGCATTTCACTGTAAGGTTGTAAGGTTGTACCTGTTGTATTCGGAGCATGTGACAAATAACATTCCCTTTAATTCTCTCTCCCTCTACTTCTTTCTCTCATTCTCTCATTCCCTTTAATTCTCTCTTCCTAGTTATTTTTAAATAAAAAATGGCTGCGTGAAATTGATGGATATTGGCGGGAAATGGAGCATGCTGTTGATCCAAGGCATCCCAAAAATGCCGGCGTGTGACATGTCTGGTGACTATGCAGGCCAGGGAAGAACTGAGACATTTTCAGATTCCAGGAATTGTGTACAGATTCTTGCATCATGGGGCCGTGCATTATCATGCTGAAACATGTGGTTACGGCGGCAGATGAATGGCACGACAATGGGCCTCAGGATCTTGTCCCGGTATCTCTGTTCATTCAAATTGCCATTGATAAAATGCAGTTGTGTTCATTGTCCATAGATTGTCATACACATCAATCCAGAGCATCCCAGCGCGCTCAATGGATGACATGTCTGGTGAGTATGCAGGCAATGGAAGAACTGGGACATTTTCAGCTTTGTTTCAGAACATTAAATTCTCTGGCAACAGCTCTGGTGGACATTCCTGCAGTCAGCATGTCAACTGCACGCTCCCTCAAAACTTGAGACATCTGTGGCATTGTGTTGTGTGACAAAACTGCACATTTTAGAGTGGCCTTTTATTGTCCACAGCACAAGGTGCACCTGTGTAATGATCATGCTGTTTAATCAGTTTCTTGATATGCCACACCTGTCAGGTGGATGGATTATCTTGGCACAGGAGAAATGCTCACTAACAGGGATGTAAAACATGTGCACAACATCTGAGAGAAATAAGCTTTTAGTGTGTATGGACATTTCTGGGATCCTTTATTTCAGCTCATGAAATATGGAACCAACACTTTACATGCTGTGTTTATCTATGTTTTCAGTGTAGCTTACGTTGATTGGACGACATTGTTTTTGGTATCTTTTAGCTGTCACTGTATTAGATGAAGCAGAGGTGATTTGATGATGTTGAAATGTTGAAGTTGAAATGGTGCTGGAATAGTGGAGGCAGGTCCTGTTGTCCTTGCGACTTGCGGTGCCTCTCTGTGGTTCTAAATCAATAGTTGTTTAGTGGTCTGAAAATGTGGGGAACATTATCCTACTTGACCCTGCTGTAGGTCGTGTTACTGTTTGTTACAGGCAAAATGCTTGGTGGACTTCACCAGACAGATGTTGCTCTACGGTTTTGTGATGAAACAAAAGGTGTGGTTGAATTTATTCTGCCACTGTGTCTTCTTATCATCTCGTCCTTTAGGCCCATATATCACGATGTCAAGGCATATAAACTAACAGGCTATAGAGCAAACAACACAATGATCACAACACATAGATTGTAATATGTCTTTGTTTTCTGGCTTGGCTTCCCCAGTGGTTTTACCCATGTACCTCTACTGCGTTCAGATGTAATTACCCCTAGTCAGACAGACAGACAAAGACAGTCAAGGACGAGTGTGTGTGTGTGTGTGTGTGTGTGTGTGTGTGTGTGTGTGTGTGTGTGTGTGTGTGTGTGTGTGTGTGTGTGTGTGTGTGTGTGTGTGTGTGTGTGTGTGTGTGTGTGTGTGTGTGTGTGTGAGCACACTGTAACGGTATGTGTGCAACAATCAATAAGATCACCAACAACACAATACTTATTTCCAAACCCATCACATCAACCATTTTTTCCCACTTGCGTCACAGCAATCACCACTGATGGCTCTCGTGTCAATCAGCAAGGTCATGCAACTAATCTCCTTGTGGCTCCATCACAATAGCTTATGTAAGGTGAGTCCTACTGTACGGACCAAAATGGCCGCCGAGCTTCACCACCCAGGTGGCTTTTACACTTCTACACATTAAGAGAGGATTAGATCAGGTACGTCAATCCAAAACACTGTAAAGAGCCTAACCTGATCTGATCTGAAGCCTGTACAGATGCCCCATAATCCACTGGTAA
>NW_022262992.1:0-17500 GCF_002021735.2 Oncorhynchus kisutch | reverse complement strand
TTAGATTACCTGATAGAGCCCAGACATCTGTATATAGGCCTGTCTGGATTAGATTACCTGATAGAGCCCAGACATCTGTATATAGGCCTGTCTGGATTAGATTACCTGAAAGAGCTCAGACATCTGTATATAGGCCTGTCTGGATTAGATTACCTGAAAGAGCTCAGACATCTGTATATAGGCCTGTCTGGATTAGATTACCTGATAGAGCCCAGACATCTGTATATAGGCCTGTCTGGATTAGATTACCTGAAAGAGCTCAGACATCTGTATATAGGCCTGTCTGGATTAGATTACCTGAAAGAGCTCAGACATCTGTATATAGGCCTGTCTGGATTAGATTACCTGATAGAGCTCAGACATCTGTATATAGGCCTGTCTGGATTAGATTACCTGATAGAGCTCAGACATCTGTATATAGGCCTGTCTGGATTAGATTACCTGATAGAGCTCAGACATCTGTATATAGGCCTGTCTGGATTAGATTACCTGATAGAGCTCAGACATCTGTATATAGGCCTGTCTGGATTAGATTACTTGATAGAGCTCAGACATCTGTATATAGGCCTATCTGGATTAGATTACCTGATAGAGCTCAGACATCTGTATATAGGCCTGTCTGGATTAGATTACCTGATAGAGCCCAGACATCTGTATATAGGCCTGTCTGGATTAGATTACCTGAAAGAGCTCAGACATCTGTATATAGGCCTGTCTGGATTAGATTACCTGAAAGAGCTCAGACATCTGTATATAGGCCTGTCTGGATTAGATTACCTGATAGAGCCCAGACATCTGTATATAGGCCTGTCTGGATTAGATTACCTGAAAGAGCTCAGACATCTGTATATAGGCCTGTCTGGATTAGATTACCTGAAAGAGCTCAGACATCTGTATATAGGCCTGTCTGGATTAGATTACCTGATAGAGCTCAGACATCTGTATATAGGCCTGTCTGGATTAGATTACCTGATAGAGCTCAGACATCTGTATATAGGCCTGTCTGGATTAGATTACCTGATAGAGCTCAGACATCTGTATATAGGCCTGTCTGGATTAGATTACCTGATAGAGCTCAGACATCTGTATATAGGCCTGTCTGGATTAGATTACTTGATAGAGCTCAGACATCTGTATATAGGCCTATCTGGATTAGATTACCTGATAGAGCTCAGACATCTGTATATAGGCCTGTCTGGATTAGATTACCTGATAGAGCTCAGACATCTGTATATGGGCCTGTCTGGATTAGATTACCTGATAGAGCTCAGACATCTGTATATAGGCCTGTCTGGATTAGATTACCTGATAGAGCTCAGACATCTGTATATAGGCCTGTCTGGATTAGATTACCTGATAGAGCTCAGACATCTGTATATAGGCCTGTCTGGATTAGATTACCTGATAGAGCTCAGACATCTGTATATAGGCCTGTCTGGATTAGATTACCTGATAGAGCTCAGACATCTGTATATGGGCCTGTCTGGATTAGATTACCTGATAGAGCTCAGACATCTGTATATAGGCCTGTCTGGATTAGATTACCTGATAGAGCTCAGACATCTGTATATGGGCCTGTCTGGATTAGATTACCTGATAGAGCTCAGACATCTGTATATAGGCCTGTCTGGATTAGATTACCTGATAGAGCTCAGACATCTGTATATAGGCCTGTCTGGATTAGATTACCTGATAGAGCTCAGACATCTGTATATGGGCCTGTCTGGATTAGATTACCTGATAGAGCTCAGACATCCTTATAAGGGCCTATAAAGCGCATTCAGAAAGTATTCTGTTCCCTTGGCTTTTTCCACATTTTGTTACATTACAGCCTTGTTCTAAAATGGATTAAATTTAAAAATGTCCTCATCAATCGACACAATACCCCAAAATGACAAAGCAAAGAGTTTTTTTTCATAATACCTTATTTACATAAGTATTCAGACCCTTTGCTATGAGACTTGAAATTGAGCTCAGGTGCATCCTGTTTCCATTGATCATCCTTGAGATGTTTCTACAACTTGATTGGAGTCCCACCTGGGGTAAATTCAGTTGATTGGACATGATTTGGAAAGGGACACACCTGTCTATATAAGGTCCCACAGTTGACAGTGCATGTCAGAGCAAAAACCAAGCCATGAGGTCGAAGGAATTGTCCTTAAAGCTCTGATAACAGGATTTCTAAAAACCTGGTTTTGCTTTGTCATGATGGGGTATTGTGTGTAGATTGATGAGGGGAAAAAACTATTTAATCACCTTTAGAATAAAGCTGTAATGTAACAAAATGTGTAAAAAGTGAAGCGGTCTGAATACTACCCAAATGCACTGTATATCAATCTTGAACAGGATGACTTATTCTGAATGCAATTTGACTGGAATTAATGGAGAGCGAGAACAACTGTTCTGATTCAAGGCAATGATATGAGGGTTTTAAAACGCTGCAGCTGCAATAGAAAAGAACAATCTTTACAATTGAAAAATAAGGTGACGCCTGAATGCCAGATGGAGGTGAAATAGTAACACTGAAGCATCGACTACGCTGCAGTAAATGTAGGCCTACCTGTCACAGTACATAAAGTGACCATGATGAGAGGATAGGTCTCCATCCAGTGTGCTGTCTGTCCCCACCCTGAGCGTGGATTCATCATGCAGCCATAGAGAAGACAGATGTAGACATCACATGTCATTCAACTCTTCCATTTCACGCCATGCTGGTCATGCAAATAATTCATTCGAATTTACAGGTTTCTACAGTTATTTATCACGAGAAAAATCTCTGTGACCAGGTACCCTCTATTCAACCCTAAGTCCTGCCTGTCGCACGCACGCACGCACGCACGCACGCACGCACGCACGCACGCACGCACGCACGCACGCACGCACGCACGCACACACACACACACACACACACACACACACACACACACACACACACACACACACACACACACATACACACACACACACACACACACACACACACACACACACACACACACACACACACACACACACACACACACACATCTCATCACATCTCATATCATCAACAGTGTATTTCCAATTCCTAACCGCCTGTTAGACAAAGCATGTTGGGCAACTGTTAGGGTTTAATGTGAATTCCACACTATCAGTTTGGCAGAGATTGTGTTCTCTACTTGTTGAGACTTGCATCCAGACAATACTGTCAGTGTCAACCACAAACAATTACTAGTCATGTCTTCCAGGAGAGGAAAAAATTAGAGAGAGAGAGAGAGAGAGAGAGAGAGAGAGAGAGAGAGAGAGAGAGAGAGAGAGAGAGAGAGAGAGAGAGACTGTAGACATACATTCTTTTATCCATCAGTTATTTGTCCAGGTATGTAAGTCATTGAGGGAAAGTCGACCCTACAATAACATCCTGGTTATTGCAAAATGTGTATCCCAGTAGCCTAAGTCCCACAGCTGTTAGTACTGTATCGCCATCTCCTACAGATGTACAATCTTAATTTGCCAGAGACCTTTCCTGCAATGCAAGGAATGTTATACTTGTAGTGTATCTGAGGTTTCTAATTGCTTCTGAAGTTTTTAAATTCCACTTTGAATTTTCAGACCTGATTTTCGCTTACGGAAAATGGATCAACCCCTACAGAAATGTAAATGAATTATAATCCACATAATAATTCACTTTTCCTGTTGCTGCAGGATTATTTTCCTGCTGTAGAAAACTGGCTCAAATTACCATCCTTCATATGTATGGTCATTGTCATGAGTTGGTAAAACAGCACAAACAGATGTGGGAACCCAGAACAGTAGCCTCTCCAAGCGTTAAACGCTGTTGACCTTCGACCTTTCACAGTGTGTACGGTCCAGGAGCAACAAAAGGACAGGTCAGCACAAAGAGAAAGAAAAAGGAAAAGAAAAACAGATCAGGTGATACCGCAGTCTACGAGAGAGAGAGAGAGAGAGAGAGACCACCATCTCCCTCCCTCCCTGCCCGCACGCCCACCCACCCACCTACCTACCTACCTACCTACCTACCTACCTACCTACCTACCTACCTACAGTGGGGGGAACAAGTATTTGATACACTGCCGATTTTGCAGGTTTTCCTACTTACAAAGCATGTAGAGGTCTGTAAGTTTGATCATAGGTACACTTCAACTGTGAGAGACGGAATCTAAAACAAAAATCCAGAAAATCACATTGGATGATTTTTAAATAATTCATCTTCAATGCTCTTACTGAGGGAAGGAGGTTGTTGGCCAAGATCTCGCGATACATGGCCCCATCCATCCTCCCCTCAATACGGTGCAGTCGTCCTGTCCCCTTTGCAGAAAAGCATCCCCAAAGAATGATACTTCCACCTCCATGCTTTACGGTTGGGATGGTGTTCTTGGGGTTGTACTCATCCTTCTTCTTCCTCCAAACACGGCGAGTGGAGTTTAGACCAAAAAGCTCTATTTTTGTCTCATCAGACCCAATGACCTTCGCCGATTCCTCCTCTGGATCATCCAGATGGTAATTGGCCAAAAACAAACTGCAAAATCGGCAGTGTATCAAATACTTGTTCTCCCCACTGTACGTACCTACCTACCTACCTACCTACCTACCTACCTACCTACCTACATTGTTTAATAGGGAGTCAGTGAGAAAGAACTTTGATGGCATTCTAGATGCAGACTGAAAGCTTCTAGAATGTTGCTGCTTCAGTGTGGAATCAGCAGAATGATAGCCAATTAACATGAAAAGTGTTTTGAGACTGATGGTGCATGTCTGCCTGTCTGCGTGTCTGCCTGCGTGTCTGCCTGCGTGTCTGCCTGCCCCTGCATGTCTGCCTGCGTGTCAGCCTGCGTGTCTGCCTGCGTGTCTGCCTGCGTGTCTGCCTGCGTGTTTGCCTGCGTGTCTGCCTGCCTGCGTGTCTGCCTGCGTGTCTGCCTGTGTGTTTGCCTGCGTGTCTGCCTGCCTGCGTGCCTGTCTGCCTGTGTGTCTGCCTGCCTGTCTGCCTGCGTGTTTGCCCGTGTGTCTGCCTGCCTGTCTGCCTGCGTGTTTGCCCGTGTGTCTGCCTGCCTGTCTACCTACGTGTCTGCCTGTGTGTCTGCCTGCGTGTTTGCCCGTGTGTCTGTCTGCCTGCCTGCCTGCCTGCCTGTCTGCCTGCGTGTGTGTGTTGATTGTTGAATCATCACTATAATGTATTAAAACACCGCTCAGGGGAACTGAAACTGGAATGGGCTGTATATCATGTTGGACAGGTGGCGTGTTACAGGAAGTGGCGTAGACACCGAGAAACAGTGGTCTGAATCAGCCAAACTAACAGTTCCCTTTTCACAACTCTATCTCATTCACCAGATAAATATGCAGGTCAATGCTTAGCCAACAATAAGTTCAATAGAGAAATGGTAAATGAACTAGTTCCACATTACACTCTCTCGTGTTGAGAGTCTTTGAGGACAAACAAAAGGCACATTGAAAAGCACAACACTCTAAAAGAGATATTATTCAAATGGGCATCCAATGGGGCAGGAACAGTCTTCCCCCACACAACCACAGGTCATAAGGGGCAGCAACAGTCTTCTTCCACACACCCACAGGTCATAAGGGGCAGTAACAGTCTTCCCCCACACACCCACAGGTCATAAGGGGCAGCAACAGTCTTCCCCCACACACCCACTGGTCATAAGGGGCAGCAACAGTCTTCCCCCACACACCCACAGGTCATAAGGGGCAGCAACAGTCTTCCCCCACACACCCACAGGTCATAAGGGGCAGTAACAGTCTTCCCCCACACACCCACAGTTCATAAGGGGCAGCAACAGACTTCCCCCACACACCCACAGGTCATAAGGGGCAGCAACAGTCTTCCCCCACACACCCACAGGTCATAAGGGGCAGCAACAGTCTTCCCCCACACACCCACAGGTCATAAGGGGCAGTAACAGTCTTCCCCCACACACCCACAGGTCATAAGGGTCAGTAACAGTCTTCCCCCACACACCCACAGGTCATAAGGGGCAGCAACAGTCTTCTTCCACACACCCACAGGTCATAAGGGGCAGCAACAGTCTTCCTCCACACACCCACAGGTCATAAGGGGCAGCAGGTATTCTAGTGGTTAGAGCATTGGACTAGTAACTGAAAGGTTGCAAAATCGAATCCCTGAGCTGACAAGGTAAACATCTGTCGTTCTGCCCCTGAACAAGTTAGTTAACCCGCTGTTCCTAGGACGTCATTGAAAATAAGAGTTTGTTCTTAAATGACTTGCCTAGGTATAAAAAAAAGCAAGTCATAACCAACCAAGTCATAAACCGCTGGTTCTCTTCTAAATACAGAATGAGGGCCATATACCAGCATTGGTAGAATGACTCATGATAGTGTGAGTATTGGGTTGAGACAGCTGCAGAGAGACAGGACATCTTAAAAGCTTCCAACTAACAATAAGCCTCCTATCCAATCATTCTAGTGACATTTTTAAAGCTTCTGAGAGAACTGATTACAGGCCTTAGTTCAACCAAGACAAAGCCTCCTATCTAATCATTAACAGCATTAGGGTCATGTCAGGTAATACCTCATGTACAAAGACCTCTATATTACAGCTGAGAACAGAACTTTATACAATGAATGACTGTAAGCTAATCTACCGTAACTGTATCATGCCAACACAGTGAGTCAGTGTACCTGGACAGGTCCAGACCTGGGTGAATCATTCTCTCTCTCTCTCTCTCTCTCTCTCTCTCTCTCTCTCTCTCTCTCTCTCTCTCCCTCTCTCTCTCTCTCTCTCTCTCTCAAACACCTTCCAAGTAGAGGAGTGTTGCTAGCAGAATCCGTCCAGTTCATAAACCATGCTCTCCAATCATCTCTATCTCCCTTTGTCTCCCTCTCTCTCACTGTCTCTCCCTCTCCATGCCTCTCTCTCATTCAGACACAGAACCACAGCTATGCATGCTTGAAGAATGGTCTTTAAACATCCACCTGGAATTCAGTTTGTGTGACCGTAGACAGAAGGACTGGTGTTCCATGGGACCGTGGCCACGTTCCCAATCCCACTCCGGGAATATCTCTCATCAGCCTCTGTCATCATTCCCAAATGAAATTGGCCCATTTACTTTGCACTGTACACTATTGAGTGTGTTTTCTCTTGCTCAAATAATGGCCGCCACGGATTTCAAGAAATGTTGCGTAATTATTTTTACGTGATTGAGTCATATTTCTATGCAAACTTTCTGTTGAAGCTTACATCGATGCATGCTTCAAAATGGGTACAAACAGAGTAGTGCCCTCCGTGCTCCGTTTCGCATACTTTGATTTGGACTCATACTCCGACCCCCCCCCGTGCTCTAATTTGCGTGCTCGCAGCACGGTAGCATTTTGAGTAACACCCTCCGACTTCGGAATGAAATGCTGACTATTCACATCTCATATGTTGCCTGACTACAATATTTTAGCTTGATACGTTAATAAATACATGCTGTGTTAATTTGGCATGTTTACCTGCTACGTACCCTAAAAAGCAAGCCCATTATAAGTCAATAAGGCTAGCTACTAGTACTGTTAGCTTGCCAGATAGCCACGAAGAATTGTTAGCTACTAAACCAAAAATAATTTACATCTAGCTCACATAATATTAGTTTTAGGTCGTTTTTGCCTGTTAAATGATCTGTTTAGCTACATTATTATAATTCACAAATAGCTAAGTGATAGTTATGAAAACGTTTGCTTTGTGTGTATCTTGTTTCGTCTCTATTGCCATTGTTGTCCTGGCTGGAAGACGGTCCAGTGAAGGAGTACTGTAACATTAAGTCCATAGTAAGTCAATAGGGATAACTGGCTGTCTACCTAGCCCTGAAGAATTGGTAGCTACCCATGAGAAATTTACATCTACATTGCATAACATTGGGGAGGACGGGCTCATGGTAATGGCTGGAGTGGAATAGGCGGAATGGTATTTGTCACGTGCCGAATACAACAGGTGTGTAGACCTTACAGTGAAATGCTGACTGACAAGCCCTTAACCACCAATGCAGTTTTAAGAAAAAGAAAAATGAAAATAAAAGTAACAAATAATTAAACAGCAGCAATAAAGTAACAATAGCGAGGTTATATACAGGGGGTACCAGTACAGAGTCAATGTGGAGGCTATATACAGGGGGTACCGGTACAGAGTCAATGTGGAGGTTATATACAGGGGGTACCAGTACAGAGTCAATGTGGAGGTTATATACAGGGGGTACCGGTACAGAGTCAATGTGGAGGCTATATACAGGGGGTACCGGTACAGAGTCAATGTGGAGGTTATATACAGGGGGTACCGGTACAGAGTCAATGTGGAGGTTATATACAGGGGGTACCGTACAGAGTCAATGTGGAGGTTATATACAAGGGGTACCGGTACAGAGTCAATGTGGAGGCTATATACAGGGGGTACAGAGTCAATGTGGAGGTTATATACAGGGGGTACCGGTACAGAGTCATGTGGAGGCTATATACAGGGGGTACAGAGTCAATGTGGAGGTTATATACAGGGGGTACCGGTACAGAGTCAATGTGGAGGCTATATACAGGGGGTACAGAGTCAATGTGGAGGTTATATACAGGTGGGTACCGGTACAGAGTCAATGTGGAGGTTATATACAGGGGGTACCGGTACAGAGTCAATGTGGAGGCTATATACAGGGGGTACCGGTACAGAGTCAATGTGGAGGTTATATACAGGGGGTACCGGTACAGAGTCAATGTGGAGGTTATATACAGGGGGTACCGGTACAGAGTCAATGTGGAGGTTATATACAGGGGGTACCGGTACCGAGTCAATGTGGAGGCTATATACAGGGGGTACCAGTACAGAGTCAATGTGGAGGCTATATACAGGGGGTACCAGTACAGAGTCAATGTGGAGGTTATATACAGGGGGTACCAGTACAGAGTCAATGTGGAGGCTATATACAGGGGGGTACCGGTACAGAGTCAATGTGGAGGTTATATACAGGGGGTACCAGTACAGAGTCAATGTGGAGGCTATATACAGGGGGTACCGGTACAGAGTCAATGTGGAGGCTATATACAGGGTGGGTACCGGTACAGAGTCAATGTGGAGGTTATATACAGGGGTACCGGTACAGAGTCAATGTGGAGGTTATATACAGGGGGTACCGGTACAGAGTCAATGTGGAGGTTATATACAGGGGGGTACCAGTACATAGTCAATGTGGAGGTTATATACAGGGGGTACCGGTTACAGAGTCAATGTGGAGTTATATACAGGGGGTACCAGTACAGAGTCAATGTGGAGGTTATATACAGGGGGTACCAGTACCAGAGTCAATGTGGAGGTTATATACAGGGGGTACCGGTACAGAGTCAATGTGGAGGTTTTATACAGGGGGTACCAGTACAAGAGTCAATGTGGAGGTTATATACAGGTGGGTACTGGTACAGAGTCAATGTGGAGGTTATATACAGGGGGTACCGGTACAGAGTCAATGTGGGAGGCTATAATACAGGGGTTACCGGTACAGAGTCAATGTGGAGGTTATATATCAGGGGGTAACCGGTACCAGAGTCAATGTGGAGGTTATATACAGGGGGTACCAGTACAGAGTCAATGTGGAGGTTATATACAGGGGGTACTGGTACAGAGTCATGTGGAGGTTATAGTACAGGGGGTACCGGTACAGAGTCAATGTGGAGGTTATATACAGGGGGTACTGGTACAGAGTCAATGTGGAGGTTATATACAGGGTGGTACCAGTACAGAGTCATGTGGAGTTATATACAGGGGGTACCAGTACAGAGTCAATGAATGGGAGGTTATCAGACAGGGGGGGGTTACTGGTACAGAGTCAATGTGGAGGTTAATGACAGGGGGGGGTACCGGGTACACAGAGGTCCAAATGATGGAGGCTATATACAGGTGGTACCGGTACCGAGTCAATGTGGAGTATATACAGGGGGGGTACCGGTACAGAGTCAATGGTGGAGGTTATATACAGGGGGGGGGTACCTGGTACAGGATCAGATGTGGAGGTTATATACAGGGGGGTACCAGTACAGAGTCCCTGTGGAGGCTATATACAAGGGGGGTACCAGTACAGACGTCAATGTGGAGGCTATATACAGGGGGTAGGTACCGGTACAGAGTCAATGTGGAGGTTATACAACAGGGGGTTACTGGTACAGAGTCAATGTGGAGGGTTATATACAGGGGGTACCAGTACAGAGTCAATGTGGAGGCTATATACAGGGGGTACCAGTACAGAGTCAATGTGGAGGCTATATACAGGGGGTACCGGTACAAAGTCCATGTGGAGGCTATATACAGGGGGTACCGTGACAGAGTCAATGTGGAGGCTATATAACAGGGGTTTACCGGTACAGAGTCAATGTGGAGGCTATTACAGGGGTTAACGGTACAGAGTCAATGTGGAGGTTATATACAGGGGGTACCGGTACAGAGTCATGTGGAGGTTATATACAGGGGTACTGGTACAAGAGTCAATGTGGAGGCTATTACAGGGGGTACCGGTACAGAGTCAATGTGGAGGCTATATACAGGGGTTACCGGTACAAGAGTCAATGTGGAGGCTATATACAGGGGTTACCGGTACAGAGTCAATGTGGAGGTTATATACAGGGGTTACCGGTACAGAGTCAATGTGGAGGCTATATACAGGGGTTACCGGTACAGAGTCAATGTGGAAGGCTATATACAGGGGTTACCGTACAGAGTCAATGTGGAGGTTATATACAGGGGTTACCGGGTACAGAGTCAATGTGGAGGTTATATACAGGGGTTACCGGTACAGAGTCAATGTGGAGGCTATATACAGGGTTACCGTACAGAGTCAATGTGGAGGTTATATACAGGGGGTACCGTACAGAGTCAATGTGGAGGTTATATACAGGGGTTACCGGTACAAGAGTCAATGTGGAGGCTATATACAGGGGGTTACCGTAACAGAGTCAATGTGGAGGCTATATACAGGGGTTACCGGTACAGAGTCAATGTGGAGGTGCTATAGGTGGTCAAATGTGGAGGTTATTACAGGGGTACCGGTACAAGAGTCAATTGTGGAGGCTATATACAGGGGTTACCCGGTACAGAGTCAATGTGGAGGTTATATACAGGGGTTACCGGTACAGAGTCAATGTGGAGGCTATATACAGGGGGTTACCACCGGTACAGAGTCAATGTGGAGGTTATATACAGGGGGTACCGGTACAGAGTCAATGTGGAGGCTATATACAGGGGGTTACCGGTCAGAGTCAATGTGGAGGTTATATACAGGGGGTACCGGTACAGAGTCAATGTGGAGGCTATATACAGGGGTTACCGGTACAGAGTCAATGTGGAGGTATATACAGGGGTGTACCGGTACAGAGTCAATGTGGAGGCTATATACAGGGGGTACCAGGTACAGAGTCCAATGTGGAGGTTATATACAGGGGGTACCAGTACAGAGTCAATGTGGAGGTTATATACAGGGGGTACCGTACAGAGTCAATGTGGAGGTTATATACAGGGGGTACCGGTACAGAAGTCAATGTGGAGGCTATATACAGGGGGTACCGGTACAGAGTCAATGTGGAGGTTATACAGGGGGTACCGGTACAGAGTCAATGTGGAGGTTATATACAGGGGTACCGGTACAGAGTCAATGTGGAGGTTATATACAGGGGTACCGTACAGAGTCAATGTGGAGGTTATATACAGGGGGTACCGGTACAGAGTCAATGTGGAGGCTATATACAGGGGGTACCAGTACAGAGTCAATGTGGAGGTTATATACAGGGGGTACCGGTACAGAGTCAATGTGGAGGCTATATACAGGGGGTACCGGTACAGAGTCAATGTGGAGGTTATATACAGGGGGTACCGGTACAGAGTCAATGTGGAGGCTATATACAGGGGTACCGGTACAGAGTCAATGTGGAGGTTATATACAAGGGGTACCGGTACAGAGTCAATGTGGAGGTTATATACAGGGGGTACCGGTACAGAGTCAATGTGGAGGTTATATACAGGGGGTACCGGTACAGAGTCAATGTGGAGGTTATATACAGGGGTACCGGTACAGAGTCAATGTGGAGGCTATATACAGGGGTACCGGTACAGAGTCAATGTGGAGGTTATATACAGGGGGTACCGGTACAGAGTCAATGTGGAGGTTATATACAGGGGGTACCGGTACAGAGTCAATGTGGAGTTATATACAGGGGTACCGGTACAGAGTCAATGTGGAGGTATATACAGGGGTACCGGTACAGAGTCAATGTGGAGGCTATATACAGGGGGTACCGGTACAGAGTCAATGTGGAGGTTATATACAGGGGTACCGGTACAGAGTCAATGTGGAGGTTATATACAGGGGTACCGGTACAGAGTCAATGTGGAGGTTATATACAGGGGTACCGGTACAGAGTCAATGTGGAGGTTATATACAGGGGGTACCGGTACAGAGTCAATGTGGAGGTTATATACAAGGGGTACCGGTACAGAGTCAATGTGGAGGTTATATACAGGGGGTACCGGTACAGAGTCAATGTGGAGGTTATATACAGGGGGTACCGGTACAGAGTCAATGTGGAGGCTATATACAGGGGGTACCGGTACAGAGTCAATGTGGAGGTATTATACAGGGGGTACCGGTACAGAGTCAATGTGGAGGCTATATACAGGGGGTACCGGTACAGAGTCAATGTGGAGGTTATATACAGGGGGTACCGGTACAGAGTCAATGTGGAGGCTATATACAGGGGTACCGGTACAGAGTCAATGTGGAGGTTATATACAAGGGGTACCGGTACAGAGTCAATGTGGAGGTTATATACAAGGGGTACCGGTACAGAGTCAATGTGGAGGTTATATACAGGGGGTACCGGTACAGAGTCAATGTGGAGTTATATACAGGGGTACCGGTACAGAGTCAATGTGGAGGCTATATACAGGGGTACCGGTACAGAGTCAATGTGGAGGTTATATACAGGGGGTACCGGTACAGAGTCAATGTGGAGGTTATATACAGGGGTACCGGTACAGAGTCAATGTGGAGGTTATATACAGGGGGTACCGGTACAGAGTCAATGTGGAGGCTATATACAGGGGGTACCGGTACAGAGTCAATGTGGAGGTTATATACAGGGGGTACCGGTACAGAGTCAATGTGGAGGTTATATACAGGGGGTACCGGTACAGAGTCAATGTGGAGGTTATATACAGGGGGTACCGGTACAGAGTCAATGTGGAGGCTATATACAGGGGGTACCGGTACAGAGTCAATGTGGAGGTTATATACAGGGGGTACCGGTACAGAGTCAATGTGGAGGTTATATACAGGGGGTACCGGTACAGAGTCAATGTGGAGGTTATATACAGGGGGTACCGGTACAGAGTCAATGTGGAGGTTATATACAGGGGGTACCGGTACAGAGTCAATGTGGAGGTTATATACAGGGGGTACCGGTACAGAGTCAATGTGGAGGCTATATACAGGGGGTACCGGTACAGAGTCAATGTGGAGGTTATATACAGGGGGTACCGGTACAGAGTCAATGTGGAGGTTATATACAAGGGGTACCGGTACAGAGTCAATGTGGAGGCTATATACAGGGGTACCGGTACAGAGTCAATGTGGAGGCTATATACAGGGGGTACCGGTACAGAGTCAATGTGGAGGCTATATACAGGGGGTACCGGTACAGAGTCAATGTGGAGGTTATATACAGGGGGTACCGGTACAGAGTCAATGTGGAGGCTATATACAGGGGTACCGGTACAGAGTCAATGTGGAGGTTATATACAGGGGTACCGGTACAGAGTCAATGTGGAGGTTATATACAAGGGGTACCGGTACAGAGTCAATGTGGAGGTTATATACAGGGGGTACCGGTACAGAGTCAATGTGGAGGTTATATACAAGGGGTACCGGTACAGAGTCAATGTGGAGGCTATATACAGGGGTACCGGTACAGAGTCAATGTGGAGGTTATATACAGGGGGTACCGGTACAGAGTCAATGTGGAGGTTATATACAGGGGTACCGGTACAGAGTCAATGTGGAGGTTATATACAGGGGGTACCGGTACAGAGTCAATGTGGAGGCTATATACAGGGGGTACCGGTACAGAGTCAATGTGGAGGTTATATACAGGGGTACCGGTACAGAGTCAATGTGGAGGTTATATACAGGGGTACCGTACAGAGTCAATGTGGAGGTTATATACAGGGGGTACCGGTACAGAGTCAATGTGGAGGCTATATACAGGGGGTACCGGTACAGAGTCAATGTGGAGGTTATATACAGGGGTACCGGTACAGAGTCAATGTGGAGGTTATATACAGGGGGTACCGGTACAGAGTCAATGTGGAGGTTATATACAGGGGGTACCGGTACAGAGTCAATGTGGAGGTATATACAGGGGGTACCGGTACAGAGTCAATGTGGAGGTTATATACAGGGGTACCGGTACAGAGTCAATGTGGAGGTTATATACAGGGGTACCGGTACAGAGTCAATGTGGAGGTTATATACAGGGGGTACCGGTACAGAGTCAATGTGGAGGTTATATACAGGGGTACCGGTACAGAGTCAATGTGGAGGCTATATACAGGGGGTACCGGTACAGAGTCAATGTGGAGGTTATATACAGGGGGTACCGGTACAGAGTCAATGTGGAGGCTATATACAGGGGGTACCGGTACAGAGTCAATGTGGAGGTTATATACAGGGGGTACCGGTACAGAGTCAATGTGGAGGTTATATACAGGGGGTACCGGTACAGAGTCAATGTGGAGGTTATATACAGGGGTACCGGTACAGAGTCAATGTGGAGGCTATATACAGGGGGTACCGGTACAGAGTCAATGTGGAGGTTATATACAGGGGGTACCGGTACAGAGTCAATGTGGAGGCTATATACAGGGGTACCGGTACAGAGTCAATGTGGAGGCTATATACAGGGGTACCGGTACAGAGTCAATGTGGAGGTTATATACAGGGGTACCGTACAGAGTCAATGTGGAGGTTATATACAGGGGTACCGGTACAGAGTCAATGTGGAGGTTATATACAGGGGGTACCGGTACAGAGTCAATGTGGAGGCTATATACAGGGGTACCGGTACAGAGTCAATGTGGAGGCTATATACAGGGGGTACCGGTACAGAGTCAATGTGGAGGTTATATACAGGGGGTACCGGTACAGAGTCAATGTGGAGGTTATATACAGGGGGTACCGGTACAGAGTCAATGTGGAGGTTATATACAGGGGGTACCGGTACAGAGTCAATGTGGAGGTTATATACAGGGGGTACCGGTACAGAGTCAATGTGGAGGTTATATACAGGGGGTACCGGTACAGAGTCAATGTGGAGGTTATATACAGGGGGTACCGGTACAGAGTCAATGTGGAGGTTATATACAGGGGGTACCGGTACAGAGTCAATGTGGAGGTTATATACAGGGGGTACCGGTACAGAGTCAATGTGGAGGCTATATACAGGGGTACCGGTACAGAGTCAATGTGGAGGTTATATACAGGGGGTACCGGTACAGAGTCAATGTGGAGGTTATATACAGGGGTACCGGTACAGAGTCAATGTGGAGGCTATATACAGGGGGTACCGTACAGAGTCAATGTGGAGGCTATATACAGGGGTACCGGTACAGAGTCAATGTGGAGGTATATACAGGGGGTACCGGTACAGAGTCAATGTGGAGGCTATATACAGGGGGTACCGGTACAGAGTCAATGTGGAGGCTATATACAGGGGTACCGTACAGAGTCATGTGGAGGTTATATACAGGGGGTACCGGTACAGAGTCAATGTGGAGGCTATATACAGGGGTACCGGTACAGAGTCAATGTGGAGCTATATACAGGGGGTACCGGTACAGAGTCAATGTGGAGGTTATATACAGGGGGTACCGGTACAGAGTCAATGTGGAGGTTATACAGGGGTACCGGTACAGAGTCAATGTGGAGGTTATATACAGGGGGTACCGGTACAGAGTCAATGTGGAGGTTATATACAGGGGGTACCGGTACAGAGTCAATGTGGAGGCTATATACAGGGGGTACCGGTACAGAGTCAATGTGGAGGTTATATACAGGGGTACCGGTACAAGAGTCAATGTGGAGGCTATATACAGGGGGTACCGGTACAGAGTCAATGTGGAGGCTATATACAGGGGGTACCGGTACAGAGTCAATGTGGAGGCTATATACAGGGGGTACCGGTACAGAGTCAATGTGGAGGCTATATACAGGGGGTACCGGTACAGAGTCAATGTGGAGGCTATATACAGGGGGTACCGGTACAGAGTCAATGTGGAGTTATATACAGGGGGTACCGGTACAGAGTCAATGTGGAGGCTATATACAGGGGGTACCGGTACAGAGTCAATGTGGAGGCTATATACAGGGGGTACCGGTACAGAGTCAATGTGGAGGTTATATACAGGGGGTACCTACAGAGTCAATGTGGAGGTTATATACAGGGGGTACCGGTACAGAGTCAATGTGGAGGCTATATACAGGGGGTACCGGTACAGAGTCAATGTGGAGGCTATATACAGGGGGTACCGGTACAGAGTCAATGTGGAGGCTATATACAGGGGGTACCGTACAGAGTCAATGTGGAGGTTATATACAGGGGGTACCGGTACAGAGTCAATGTGGAGGCTATACCAGGGGTTACCGGTACAGAGTCAATGTGGAGGTTATATACAAGGGGTACCGGTACAGAGTCAATGTGGAGGCTATATACAGGGGGTACCGTACCAGAGTCAATGTGGAGGCTATATACAGGGGTTACCGGTACAGAGTCAATGTGGAGGCTATATACAGGGGGTACCGGTACAGAGTCATGTGAGGTTATATACAGGGGGTACCGGTACAGAGTCAATGTGGAGGTTATATATAGGGGTACCGGTACAGAGTCAATGTGGAGGCTATATACAGGGGTACCGGTACAGAGTCAATGTGGAGGCTATATACAGGGGGTACCGGTACAGAGTCAATGTGGAGGCTATATACAGGGGGTACCGGTACAGAGTCAATGTGGAGGTTATATACAGGGGGTACCGGTACAGAGTCAATGTGGAGGTTATATACAGGGGGTACCGGTACAGAGTCAATGTGGAGTTATATACAGGGGTACCGGTACAGAGTCAATGTGGAGGCTATATACAGGGGTACCGGTACAGAGTCAATGTGGAGGCTATATACAGGGGGTTACCGGTACAGAGTCAATGTGGAGGTTATATACAGGGGTACCGGTACAAGAGTCAATGTGGAGTATATACAAGGGGTACCGGTACAGAGTCAATGTGAGGTTATATACAGGGGGTACCGGTACAGAGTCAATGTGGAGGTTATATACAGGGGTACCGGTACAGAGTCAATGTGGAGAGCTTTATATACAGGGGGTACCGGTACAGAGTCATGTGGAGGCTATATACAGGGGGTACCGGTACAGAGTCAATGTGGAGGCTATATACAGGGGTACCGGTACAGAGTCATGTGGAGGC